>NW_026019750.1:0-12049 GCF_900185275.1 Solanum verrucosum
ACCAGCAGGTCGCCCGACTCAGCAGGGTAACTCTTCTGGTACTGGTGGCGGACAGCGCCAAAACAGGCTTTATGCTCTTCAGGCTCGTCAAGATCAGGAAGATTCTCCTGATGTAGTCACTGGTACGTTACGAGTCTTTGATCTTGATGTTTATGCATTGTTAGATCCAGGGGCTACTTTGTCTTTTGTAACTCCTTACATAGCAGTCCAATTCAGTGTTAGCCAGAAACTCTTTCAGAACCCTTCTCAGTCTCTACTCCAGTCGGTGACCCAGTTATAGCTAGACGGGTATACAGAAATTGCCCTGTCACAGTCTCTCAGAAAGTCACCTCAGCAGATCTTGTAGAGTTAGAAATGGTAGACTTCGATGTCATTCTAGGCATGGATTGGTTACATTCATGTTATGCCTCAGTCGATTGTAGAACTAGGATTGTTCGTTTTCAGTTTCCAGACGAACCAATCCTAGAATGGAAGGGTAGTAGCTTAGCGCCTATGGGTCGATTCATTTCTTACCTTAAGGCCAGAAAGATGATCTCTAAGGGTTATCTCTATCATCTAGTTCGGGTTAAGGATTCTAGTTCCGAATCCCCAACTCTTGAGTCAGTTCCTGTAGTCAGTGAGTTTCCAGAAGTGTTCCCAGAAGATCTTCCTGGAGTTCCTCCCGAAAGGGAAATAGACTTTGGAATTGATCTCCTTCCAGATACCCAGCCTATCTCTATCCTCCTTACAGAATGGCTCCAGCTGAGCTTAAGGAATTGAAAGAGCAGTTGAAAGACCTTCTAGATAAGGGCTTCATCAGACCTAGTATTTCGCCATGGGGTGCACCAGTGTTGTTCGTGAAGAAGAAAGATGGTTCTCTCAGAATGTGCATTGACTATAGGCAGTTGAACAAGGTCACAATCAAGAATAAGTATCCATCCCCAGGATTGATGACTTGTTTGACCAACTTCAGGGTGCTAGTCATTTCTCAAAGATAGACCTCAGATCAGGTTATCATCAGCTTAGAGTCAGAGATAGTGACATTCCGAAGACAGCCTTCAGAACTCGGTATGGTCATTATGAATTTGTAGTTATGTCATTTGGACTAACCAATGCTCCTGCAGCTTTCATGGATTTGATGAACAGAGTGTTCAAGCAGTACTTGGACTTGTTCGTTATCGTCTTTATTGATGATATCCTCATTTACTCTAGGAATGAGGAAGAACATGCGAGTCATTTGAGAGTTGTTCTGCAAACTCTCAAAGATCGCCAGTTATTTGCAAAATTTAAAGTGTGAGTTTTGGTTACAATCAGTTGCCTTCCTTGGGCATATTGTGTCTAGTGAAGGAATTCGAGTAGATTCCCAGAAGATAGAAGCAGTGAAACAATGGCCCAGACCTACCTCTGCTACAGATATCAGAAGTTTCTTGGGTCTAGCAGGTATTACAGACGGTTTGTGGAAGGATTTTCATCCATAGCCTCTCCATTGACTAAGTTAACTCAGAAAAAGGTTAAGTTCAATGGTCAGATGATTGTGAGAAAAGCTTTGCAGAATTGAAAACTAGGTTGACTACAGCTCCTGTCTTGACTCTACCAGAGGGTTCAGATGGTTATGTGATCTATTGTGATGCATCCAGAGTCGGCCTAGGTTGTGTGTTGATGCAGCGAGGTAAGGTTATAGCTTATGCTTCTAGACAACTTAAGGTACATGAGAAGAATTATCCAACTCATGACCTCGAGCTAGCAGCAGTGGTGTTTGCACTTAAGATTTGGAGACATTACTTGTATGGTGTTCATGTAGATGTGTTCACAGACCATAAGAGCCTCAGTATGTATTCACCCAGAAAGAGTTGAATCTTCGCCAGAGAAGATGGCTAGAGTTCCTCAAAGATTATGATATGAGTGTGCATTACCATCCTGGTAAGGCAAATGTAGTAGCAGATGCCCTTAGCAGACTATCTATGGGTAGTGTAGCACATGTTGAGGAAGAAAGAAAAGAGCTAGCAAAGGATGTTCACAGACTTGCTCGCCTAGGAGTTCGTCTTATGAGCATATCAGATGGTGGTGTAACGGTTCAGAATGGGGCAGAATCTTCTTTGGTAGTAGAGGTTAAGGAAAAGCAAGATAGTGATCCAATCTTGCTTGAACTTAAGGGTGCAGTCCACAATCAGAGAGTGGAGGTTTTCTCCCAAGGGGGAGATGGTGTACTTCGCTATCAAGGTAGATTGTGTGTTCCTGATGTGGGTGAATTGAGACAGCATATTCTTGCAGAAGCCCATAATTCCAGATATTCTATTCATCCAGGCGCCACTAAGATGTACCGTGATCTGCGGGAAGTCTATTGGTGGAATGGTATGAAAAGAGATATAGCAGATTTTGTGGCTAAGTGCCCCAATTGCCAGCAAGTCAAGGTAGAACATCAGAAACCAGGAGGTATGACTCAAGAGATTGACATTCCTACTTGGAAGTGGGAAGTGATCAACATGGACTTCATCACAGGTTTACCTCGTACTCGCAGACAACATGACTCCATTTGGGTGATTGTTGATAGGGTTACTAAGTCTTCTCGCTTTTTGGCGGTCAAGACTACAGATTCGGCGGAGGATTACGCCAAGCTTTACATTAATGAGATTGTGAGGTTGCATGGGTTCCTTTGTCTATCATCTCAGATAGAGGTCCTCAGTTTACCTCATTTCTGGAAGTCATTTCAGAAAGGTCTTGGTACTCAGGTTAATCTTAGCACAACATTTCATCCACAGACGGATGGTCAGGCAGAGCGTACCATTCAGACCTTAGAGGACATGTTGAGAGCTTGTGTGATCGACTTCAAGGGTAGTTGGGATGATCACCTTCCTCTTATTGAGTTCGCCTACAACAATAGTTACCATTCCAGCATTCAGATGGCCCCTTATGAGGCATTATATGGGCGTAGATGTAGATCTCCAGTTGGTTGGTTTGAAGTAGGTGAAGCAGCCTTGATAGGACCAGATTCGGTCCTTGATGCTATGGAGAAAGTGCAACTCATTAGAGATAGACTTAAGACTGCTCAGAGTCGCCAGAAGTCTTATGCAGATGTGAGAAGAAGGGAACTAGAGTTCCAAGTTGATGATTGGGTTTTCCTGAAAGTGTCACCTATGAAAGGGGTGATGAGATTTGGCAAGAAAGGAAGCTCAGTCCCAGATATGTAGGCCCTTACCGGATCTTGAAAAGGATTGGTAAAGTGGCTTATGAGTTAGAGTTGCCAGCAGACTTAGCAGCAGTGCATCCAGTCTTTCACATTTCTCTTTTGAAGAAGTGTGTGGGTGATCCAGCATCCATAGTGCCATTAGAGAGTGTGGCCGTGAAAGATAGCCTTTCTTATGAGGATGTACCAGTTGAGATTCTCGATCGTCAGGTTAGAAGGTTGAGAAATAAAGAAGTCGCTTCAGTCAAGGTTTTGTGGAGGAGTCAGTCAGTAGAGGGAGCTACTTGGGAAGCAGAAGCAGCCATGAAGTCCAAGTATCCTCACCTCTTTCCTTCCGATTCCATTCCAGCTTGAGGTAATAGTTCCTCTTCAGTTTTTCAGTCATTCATGCGAAAATTCAGTCTTAGAATCATGTTCCTTCAGTTTGTACTTGCATTTTCAGCGTATTTGCATGTTCTTGGAACTCAGTTCAGTCAGAAATTCAGTTCTCAGTGTTTAGTGGTAGGGATTGCAGCCCTCTCCCTCTATTTCAGCTAGATTAGTCTTCATTCGAGGACGAATGGTCCCAAGGGGGAGATAATGTAACACCCCGTATCCGAAAATAGAGATTTCAGATTTTGGTGTTACAGGTGGCACTCACGGACACCATCCACGGACCGTAGATGGACTCACGGTCCGTCCTGCAGGTCCGTGGTTCGTGACAAAAACTTCCCCAGAACTCAGTCAGAAAATTTGGCTAAGTGTTGACCCACGGCCGGACTTACGGTCCGTAAGTCAGGTCACGACCAGTTCGTGTCCGTGGATCGATGCCCCAAAAGCCCAGCTTCAGTCCCACTACGGTTGACCAGCACGACCATTCGATCCACGGTCCGTAGGTCTGACCGTAGATCGAAGGTTAGCAGCCAGTTAGCTGAAAATTCTGATGGGTCAACTTCAGATGGTCATAATAACTTAGTACAAAATGAATTATGTGTCCCATGACCTATTGGAGATAGATAATTGAATTATCTTTCCAACGCCACCGGAGTTTTCTAAATTCGACCTTCCGAGTAAAAAGTTATGCTCGTTTTAGTGAAGCCCTGTCAGGGCAGACTTGACTGACGCAATCGGACCGTAGATTGATTGACGGCCCGTCAGGTCCATCCGTCAGTCACTCCGACAGCAGTTAATCAGGGGTCTTTTGGTCTTTTCCTATTTTTTAACCCCTAAGATACGTCGTTTAGACCCTAAATCATGAGGTTTTAGTCAGTTTAAGCCTAGAAACATACTAGAACTTACCTAAGTCAAATCATTAATCAAAACTTAGAAAATTAGAAGCAAGAGAGGAGAAAAAGGTCAAGAACCCTAGTTCAAGAACGCAGCAAGGTTCCATTCAGTTCCAGCCCCGAAATCGAAAGATTTCTCCGTGGAATTCGTCACCAGGTTTCATGTGGGTTCCTTTCGCCATTAGGTCCCTAGAATTCAGTCAGATTCTTGATTCCATGATTATGAACAGACCTAGGGTTTCTAGAATTTGACAGATCATCATGAATTAGTTATTTAAATGTTCCAAATCAGATTATCATGTTATTGCTCAGTTTATCGCATGAATTTCAGAACCCTAGCTATGTATTTCTTTAGTTCTTGAATTACACATGCTAGGTCAGATATTTCAGTATTCAGTTTTACATGCCTCAGTTTATGAATGCATCATTATCAGATTAATTGTTGCATTCTCAGTTTGCATGTTCAGTTCGAGCTATCCAGTATTTACAGAAATTCAGTCATAACCAGTTAACTACTTAATTCATTGGGAGTAGCATAATACCGAGTTGGACTAGGGTTCAGCGTACCCATATAGTCCCAGAACTACGAGCCACGTAGGTGTAAGTCCCTCTGTGGGAACATCAGTTTAGTGATCACACCAGCATGCCACTACCTCTGGCAGGGTATATTGGGTCCTCTCGATGGGGGCGTATACATCGGACTCCACATTTAGCTCATGTGGTTTTATGTCGGTTAGTTAGTAGCTCCCCACAGTTCAGTCAGACTCTATTGCATTGACCACTATTTAGAGTACAGCTCGAGTATTCAGTCTCAGCATGTTATAAATTGGTCATTGCATTCAGTTAGCTCAGTATTCAGTATTTAGTATCTATATCATGTTCAGATTATTTCATTGCTTTATTGCTTTGTTCAGTTATATGTTATTTCAGCTTTACTCTATCCTGCATGCTCAGTACCTTTCAAGTACTGACGCATACGTGCGCTACATCTTCTCGTGATGTAGGTTCAGGTTCTCAGCATCCAGATCACGCTTAGATCGATTCCCGATCTTCAGTTCAGCAGAATCAGTGGTGAGTCCTCATTCTTCGAGGACAATAGTCATGAGTTTCTTTTCAGTATTTTAGTCTTTAGTTTCAGTTTTGCTAGACTAGTTGGGGCATGTCCCAACATTTCTAGTCAGTTTAGAGGCTTATTTCAGACATAGTTAGATTCAGCTTAGTGTTTTGAGTTTGATATTTCTTTTGTATTAAACTCTCAGATTTGATATATTCAGTTATAGTATATGGGTATTCCCCATCTTTTCAGATTTATTTATGAATTAGCTTCCGCATCAGTTTTTATTTTTTTAGTATGCTCATGATCATGCCAGCAGGGTTAGCTTGGGATCACTTGTGGTCCTAGGTCCCGTGTCCGCGTCTTGGGGGTAGCTCGGGGCGTGACATGATCCATTTAAACACATTTTAGATTTGGAGCAAACATAACTTCATTGATTAAGGTTTGGCTATTACAACGATGTTGATGGCTGGAAGCCGAAGAAATGAAAGTACAAGGGCGGCCATAAGGCGTACAAGAGGGATAGGCCACATGGCACTTTAAAGAGCTTATGAGGGAATTCAAAGAAGAGAGATGACTTATGGCCAGGTTGGAGCATTATCATCATAATCGTCCACATCATAGTAAGGACCCGGGTGATACTCTGGAGACTCTTCAGGGCCATGCTCGGATGAGATGTCTATACTTCTTCCATCTCTTGGGTCATAGACATTAGAACCCATCTCAGAAACCTCCACGTGATCTTCCCACACTTCTTCATTTGGTCCTCTTCTGGGTCCTCTTCAGGATCTTCTTCTGGGTCTTCTTCTGGGAGTTCTTCTGGGTCCTCTTCGGATCTTCTTCTGGTCCTCTTCGGGATCCTCTTCTAGGTCTTCTTCCTGGGTTAAGTAATCGACAGATCCCGAAACTATCTGAATATACATGGGTGTAGTAAACCTCATGCGAAGAAGCACTGATTCTCTAATCCAATCAACTTGTTGTCTGTCTACAAACCCCCAATGTCCGTGTGCACTTGGACGAGCCATATGACTTACGGTATTCCGCCAAGCGTAATACTCTGGCGTACACCAGCTTTCTTCTCCTATTTCTAAAATCGATTATGGATTCCCACTCGGCTTGCATATTTCTTATCCATTCCAGCGAGAACTGAATTGAATGCATCTTCATGTGATCCCATTATTGACAATAGTGGAATGTCTTGGATAACTCCAAACTGCCGCATAACCCGAAGAGGTGCATATGGTTGGATGCCTCTAAGCCTGATTAACTCGATAAAGAAAAAGTACCGAGTCCTTGCAAACGCCAATCCTGTTACCCAAGAGAACTTCCATTGGATGGCGTCTCCCGTGAGGTTGTTCAAAAATGTGCGCCATTCTCCCTTCCTATCGGCGCACCCACCTAATTTGGAGACGATCTTTGTGGCTTTCGATCTTGTTAAGAGCACTTATGTAGTAATCCATTTGGGGATCACGTCGATAGAAATGTTCCCTTGCCCAAATCTGTAGCAATATACTGCATCCTCCGAAGAAATTATGCCCCCTAATGCAGGTTATCACTGAACAAAGAATTTCAGCGAGGATCATAGGCACCAAAGTAAATCTTTATGGATCGTTGAAGATACTTATAACCATCGCAATATGTTGATGTCGATAGAATTGGACCTTATCGGGAACACCATAACTCCTAAAAAAGCCATAACGAAATACTCTTGGGCCTCATATCCTCTCATGCTCCATGAGGGCATTCAAATTCACGTTGATATTCATAGTAACCTTCCGAACGCCCAAACCTCTGAAAGAGATAGTCCAACTCGACATGCCGTCGTCCACATATCTCAATGACCGAAATATATGCAGATCCAAGAGACTTAGGAAGTCACCTGTAGAAATAGTTGAGGGATCACCGGCAGCCTCCCTCTAATCGGCAGTTCGATAAGACTACTGATCTCCTCTAGTGTGGGAGTGGCCTCAAAATCCAGGAATTTGAAAGTTACGGTGCTCGGTTCCCCAAACCCCATTAGCTGAGTGACAAAGATTTTATCGCATTGTGTCCCCAGAAGCGACCATAATGCTCCTAAATGCCCTTGAATCTCTGCCACGTGTATCCCACAGATATTTTGCCACCAATTTTGGTAGAATGTGGGCGCTGAAACGACCATTTGGATATCTGGTAAGTCTTGGTTGAGGTTCATCTAAAAAGAGGTAAAGGGTGTAATGAGTTTATTTGCTCCAAATTTGTTAAGTGTTTAAGTTTGAATAATTTATATCAATTTCACACAAAGTTTATGTCATTGAGTTTTAAAGAAGAAACTCATTGAAATTTAGGTGGCTTCCTAAATGCAACGACAATACCGTATACTGTCTTTCCTAAAGCTATGCAACATGACCTATTTTAAAGAGTAAGATTTTTCCTAGATGATTGAGAGTGGGATGAGTAATTGCGAGAAGGTGCACTATCTTAATTTCACCAACTCTGAAACTAAGGAATCCAAAGAGAGTTTCGGAGGAGTGCAGGAACACCCCTCGTGTGTACAGTGTGTGCGTGTACGGCTAAGACTCGATAGAATGTGCAAATGACAAAATAGGGAAAGCAGTAACAAGTAGTGTCTTAAAACAAATAAGGAACACAAGCTTGGATTTCACTTGCGACCTTTCAATCAAAGCAATATATAAATAGCAAGCTGAAAAATAAACATGTAATCACAAATGTTGCTCCTACATTGAGTTTTTCTAAGGTTAAAACCTAAGTAAGGTCCCCAGCAGAGTCGTCACGCTATCGCACCTTATTTCGAACCGGCTGAAACAGTTCACAACATAATATGGTTGACACTCTGTTTTTGGAAAAAAATATTTTTTTGTTTTAGAGTCACCACCTAAATTTTAAGGAAAATATTAGGAAAACCATTTTTTAAATATGTAAATGTAAACTCTGTTTTGATTTGCGAAACCAGTGAGATTCTGAGTAAGGGTTTGGTTACTCTAGGGGAAAGTGTTAAGCACCCCTCAGAGCCTATCCGAAGATAGTCCTTAAACTCAATTTAGGAAAATATGATTAAGAAAACTTGTTTATTTATTTTCTTTTAATGATTAAACGATAAGTTATTAGTTAGTTTAAGAAAATGGTACAATACAAGGTATGACATATATATGTCTTATAAGATATATTTAATAGTAGTATTTTATCATATTGTAAAAATAAATAAATAAATGTACTTAAGAGTATGATTTATATGTAAAAATATATATAGTTGTATTATAAA
This sequence comes from Solanum verrucosum, assembly GCF_900185275.1. NCBI lineage: Eukaryota > Viridiplantae > Streptophyta > Magnoliopsida > Solanales > Solanaceae > Solanum > Solanum verrucosum. The sequence continues at coordinate 8,742 of NW_026019750.1, forward strand.
ATTATCCTAAAAATAAGTAGATGTTGAATTTGAGAGAATCTGTCGTCTTATTTAAGACGTGAAATAAAATAAGATAGTAGTTGGGTGTGAATACGTAGTAATATGTGATGTGTAATTTGAATGAAAATATACAAATTGGAATTTTCTAAAATAAAATAAAATAAATGATACTAAATGTAAAAATATCATATAAAGGCTTGTGATCTTAAATATATTTATTATGAAGTGTAATATATACATATAAGTTGTTCAAAACATATGAATGTTTATCATTCTTTTTACATGTAGGGATAAGTTGATGATAAATTATATGTAATAAAGTAATATGTATATTTAGGTGTAAGCATTTATAAATTATAAAAATAAATAAGTAACAATAGTAAACGAGATAGTAGATAATACTAGGTTATGTGAAGAAAATATAGAGTATACACCTTTATATGTATGACATATATATGTGTACCTTGTATTTGAACCTGTTTGCATATCTAAAATTTGAAATAGCATGTTAAAAAGATTAAAATGTTATTAGCAATGTTTGATTCAAAAAGTAAGTATAGTCAATACATTTTATAAAGGGGTGATGTACAGAGTATAAAAAAAAATAGGCCTTACTATTGAAACTTATTCTATAGTTACATTTGTTTTGTTAAATATATAAGCCTACTTCCCTACTTATTTTCTTAAAAAATTTATATCTAAAGATAAGTATCTTAGCCTTAAGTAAATTTCTAAATGCAATTATTCTAGCCTTTAAACTAGTTTCAAAATATTTGGATGTCCTAAGTGATGAGTAAGCCTAAATGAATATTATTTTAGACTTTATGTATCCATAAATTCATTTGGAAGCCCAACTCGTGAGTTTTATTTTTTTCTACTTAAGTACCTAAATGAATATTATTTCACCTTTTAAAACTTCAATTGAGAATTTTAGACGATACGTTTTCCTATTCCTTAAGATAAAGGTCTAAGTCGATATATATTTCTTTTCCCCCAATTTTAAAACACTAACATTATTTTAACCTTTGAAACTTCATTTGGAAAATCCTTAAACTATAAACCCCTTCACTTCAACTAACAAAAACAAACGTAAAAGAGTATTATAGGTAAAAAAACTAACCCATTTCTTTAAAAAAAGTTTCAACTAAATTCACAGGCAAACAAATATTGGCTCACATGAATAATCTTCAAAAATAAAAGAAGACAAGCAATGTATCAAAACTTAAGAGTGAAGGTTAACCAACATATCAAAAACAATGTAAGTAGGACGATGAAACTTAAGGGTAAAAGTTAGCCAACATATCAAAAACATAAGGCAACAAAAGATAGGCTGAGGAACATTAGAATCCTATTTATAGGACTCCAAGCATTGCGGTGATCCTAATTGTTGTTGGCCTAATATTTTAGGCCAAAACGAGTTCCAAAGTAGAACCTCCAGCTCTCCGATTGTACATGAAACATAAGAAGAGGAAAAGAGAGTTAGAAAGAGAGGTACACCCGAATAATAGTCTCTATTAATGACATGTTTAGACCCATGTACAAGTATTATAATCAAGAATGCGACAAAAGCTGAGAACAATATTCCTAATTATAGACATTCATTTATTAAAAAAAAAGAAAATAAAAAAAGAGTATCATGCCAACAATAATCATAACGATCAGCAAGATTTTAATAATTCGAAGTCAACAATCTAGCACATCAATTGAGTACTACATGGTCTAAAAGCTTCGCTAGTCATTATTCATCAAGCTAAGAAAAATATCACTTCAAAAATATGTCTATTAATAGCAATGTAATAGCAAAGCTGATAATTTATACATGAGTACTTTAGGAAGAGTTAATACCTTGGACTTGAACTAAATTAGAGGAGAAGAGATGAGGGTATCTAGTCTTCATATCCTCCTCAGCTTCCCAAGTTTCCTCCTCAACAAACTGATTTTTCCATAAGACCTTGACTGATATAACCTCTTTGATTCTCAACTTGCGAACCTGACGATCAAGAATCTGAATAGGTTTCTCCTAATAAGATAGGCTACCCTTGATACCAATATTCTCCGTAGGCACATTAAGTGAAGGATCACCCAAACACTTCTTTAGCATAGAGATGTGAAATACTGGATGGATTGTTGTTAACTCTAGCGGTAGCTCCCACTCATAAGCTACATTACAAACTCTCTTGGATATCATGTTGGGATCAATGTATCGGGGACTGAGCTTTACTTTCTTACCATATGTAATTCCCTAAAATGCTAACGAAGAGTCGCTTGTCCATACACCATTGCTTAATCACTGCTGTATGTTTTACTCTCATTTTGGGAACTTGAAATGTTGTGATATTTGCAAACTTGCTTAACATAAATTGTGATCGTAATTTAAGGTATTGTATTGGGGTATTTGCATAATATTCTAATTAGAATTATGTATAACTTGAAAGGGAGGTGAGGGTTATACATATTGGTATATATTTATACATTTTGGGCGACCAACTTTTTTTTGGGCAGCCACCTTTTGGAGGCAGCTGTGCATGTGATAAACATCACTCTTGAGACTATATGTTTACACCTCCTCTATAGTGAAATTCGTGTTCCTTAGCTCTAAGAAATCTGGTGAACTCTCTCACTACACCATTTTAGGTCTACGGCCACACTAAATCTGGACAATGCTTATAAAGTGTTGCCTAAAATACTTTTGGTAACGCTTTAAAAGCATAGCCCAAGTTTTTAACTTTTGGCTTCAATAATATTGACAACACTTGTAAAGTGTTGCCTAAAATGGTATAGGCTACATTTTATAAGTGTTGTTACAGTATGATATAATTGGCAACACTTATTTACATATATGACCACACTTTTAAAATGTCCTATTTTGTAATTGTAAAAACAACACATTACAAGTGTTGCTTAAAATTTTTACTCTCCCTCCAACATTTTTAAACTCTCCCTCCCATTTTTATTGGCCAAAAAAAATAATTCATAAAACATTAATCAGAAAAAACAACATACTACTTTTCTATGGAGAACTGAAGACTGAAGAGGGAGCTGAAGAACATTGAGCTGAAGAGCTGAAACCCCAAATCAGAATCGAAGAATTGATGAAGAGCTGAAGATCGCTTTTCTCACGGAACCCTGAAGAGCTGAAGAGCACTTATACGATTCCGTTTTCTCGCTCCACTTTTTGTCTTTTTGATTCAATCACTTTTTTGTTTGTTTGTTGATTCGTTGTATTCACTTTAGTGTTAATCTCTTGAAACTTCATTGTTGATATCCCTTTTTGGATGTGGGGGTTTTGTGCTTTTGCCATTCTTGTT
>NW_026019751.1:0-3214 GCF_900185275.1 Solanum verrucosum
AGTCCGTGGTCCAGCTTACCTGTGATCTGGTTTTAGCTACAGTACCCGGTTAGAGTCCGTGGTCCAGCTTACCTGCGACCTGGTTTTGGCTACAGTACCCGGTTCGAGTCCGTGGTCCAGCCCACCCGTGCCCGACCTTTGGCTACAGCACCCGGTTCGAGTCCGTGGTCCAGCCCATATAGGTTGACTCATTAGCTATAGTACCCGGTTCGAGTCCGTGGTCCAGCTTGCACGTGGTGTATTCCCAATTCCTCACTAAAGCTTCAGTTTAGTCTTCATTACTCTCATCTGTAGGTTGAGGTTTTGGAGGTTGGAGAGATTCCGGTTAAAGTCCGGGACGTAATGAGATCTTGGAATATGATTGGGAATGGTTCAGTTAAAAGTCCGGAAATTGGTAATATTGTGATAGACCTTCTAGCTCCATTATTTTACTTCAACTGCCGGTCCATCTGCCGGGCTTATGGGGGTCCGTGCAGGTGGTTTCTTTTATTGTGCACGAGCGTACCCGTCGGGTTTATGGGAGCCCGGCGGAGTTAGTTAGATGCTTGTCTTTGTTGCCTGTACGCTCGTGTACATACCCCCATTTACTACTCTTTGCACTTGATGTGACCCTTTATTTGCATTTCAGTTTACTTTTGCTTATCTTGCTCAGTCGGCCGATGATGCCTACTGGGTACCTGTTGTTTTGGTACTCATACTGCGCTCTGCATCTATTTTGTGATGCAGGTCCGGGCACTAGTAGCCAGCGTTGATCTAGCTTGGAGTAGACTTATCCGGAGACGGGGGTGAGCACACGGCGTTTTGTACTATTTCAGTCTCCATCTGTATATATAGACTTGTCTTTTTCCTTTCGAGACAGTCCAGTCTCTGTTGTCCGGTTTTAGGACTTGTACTCATTTTGTAGTAGCTCTGTACTAGTGACTTCCAGGTTCTGGGAGGGATCTTTATTTGTATATATGTTTTTGGTTTGTGTCCGCCTGTTTATATTGTTATTTGCCTACTCTTGTTTAATTTCTACCCTGAGACCCATTACTTGTTGTTCCGGGTTACGGGTTGGCTTACCTGCTGGCGGGTTATAGTAGGTGCCATCATGACTTGTTAAATCGGGTCGTGACAAATTGGTATCAGAGCCCAGGTTCGTCGGTCTCACTTGTACAGAGCTAACGTCTAGTAGAGTCCTGCAGATCGGTACGGAGACGTCCGTTACTTATCTTCGGGAGGCTACATGATGTCTTTAGGAACGTGTCGCTTTTGTATCACTGTCGTGCATTGTATGTCTTATCGGTTTCTGAAATTTTACTTGTACCACTCTTTTATAGGGATGGCTCGCACGCGTGGTAGGGCCCCAGCTAGGGGTAGAGGCCGACCTCGAGGTCGTGCCAGAGCTACAGCACCAGCCCAGGACCGAGAGCAAACTCCGGAGCCGGTGATAGAGCCACCAGCAGCTCCAGCACAGCAGCAGCCGATGGGCCCGGGACCAGCCCAGCCACCGCCTGAGCCTGTGGCAGCTCCAGATATACAGGCGATGCTCGTACAGATACTAGCTGCCATTGGGGGTATGCAGCAGGCCCCAGCTCCAGCCGTTCCAGTACCGCAGGGTCAGCCTACACCAGCGGTACCGGTTGTTCAGCAGCTAGCAGCACCGGTTGTTCAGCCTGACGATTTGGAGGGCGTCATGCCACTACGGGAGCAGAAGATGCTCGGGGTGTTCCTTAGACTATCACCGCCGAGGTTTTCTGGGGCAGTGGGGGAGGATGCCCACGAGTTTCTAGTTACTTGCCGCGAGCGGCTACAGACTTTGGGTTTAGTGGAGTCGAGAGGAGCAGACTTCACCGCTTACCAGTTAGACGGTCCCGCCAGGCAGTGGTGGCGTACATACTTAGAGACCAGGCCAGCTGGGTCTCCACCGGTCACATGGACTGAGTTTTCAGAGGCCTTCTTGGCCCGATTTATTCCCAGGAGCATCAGAGATCAGAGTTTGCTCGGTTAGAGCAGGGCTCCATGACAGTATCAGAGTATGAGGCCCGATTCCACGAGCTCTCCAGGCATGCCGCCATGATATTACCTACTGAGGAGGAGAGGGTTCGTTGTTTTGTTCGGGGTTTGAGACTACAGTTGCGGATTGAGACTCAGTCTTTAGTCTCAGCGGGCCGCTCATTTCTGGATGTAGTGGACCATGCCCGCACTATCGAGCAGCTCCGTCGCGAGGCCCAAGGGGGCAGCGGCAAGAGACCTAGACAGGAGGATAGCTATGATAGGCGCCGTTTCAGACCCCGAGAGTCTTATGATAGATCCCAGCAGAGGTTTCAGTCGGGTCAGTCTAGTAGCCGCTTCCAGGCTGCTCTCCAGGCATCAGAGGGTGATCAGCACCGCCATATTGGTTTTAGTGCCGGTCCTAGTCGGGGCCGAGATAGTTCACAGATGGGTTCTTCTGGCCGGGGTAGCCGACCTCCAGCTCTCAGTCGACAGTCCCAGGGGTGTTATGAGTGTGGGGATTTAGATCATTGGGCCCGCGAGTGTCCCCATCGCAGGTTAGCCTTACCCGCTCCACAGGCAGTTAGGCATGCGCCAGCACCTCCAGCTAGAGGCAGAGGCCAGGGACAGGACCGTAGGGGTGGTCACCAGGGTATACGGGGTGGTCCCCGAGGAGGCAGATTAGGGGGCAGAGCCGATGCACAGGGTAGGGGAGTCCAGGCCCACTTTTATGCAGCTCCAGCTAGAGCAGATGCGGAGACCTCGGACGATGTGATCACAGGTACAGTGTTATTATGCCAGCAGCCCGCCTTGGCTTTATTTGATCCAGGCTCTACTTTTTCGTATGTTTCTGTCTACTATGCCTCTCGATTGAGTTTGATGTCTGAGCCTCTGGTAGCGCCGTTGCGTGTGTCGACCCCCGTGGGTGAGTCTTTAGTAGTGGATCAGGTATTTCGATCTTGCTTAGTTACTATCCAGGGGCGTGACACCCGGGCTGACCTTATATTGCTTGACATGGTTGATTTTGATGTGATTCTGGGCATGGATTGGTTATCCCCTTATCGTGCTGTTTTAGATTGCTTTTCTAAGACTGTTACCTTAGCCATTCCGGTATTCCTCCGGTGGTGTGGCAGGGATCTCGTAGTAGCACACCAGTTGGGGTTATCTCTTTTATTCGTGCTAGGAGGCTAGTGGCTAGCGGATGCTTATCATATTTGGCCTATGTACGTGATGTGAGTAG
>NW_026019752.1:0-187690 GCF_900185275.1 Solanum verrucosum
TAAAAGAAAAAAAAATTATAACTTGCTCTCTAAGAAATCTGATTACTTGTCCTCCAAGAAATTTGATTACTTGATACCCAAGAAAGCTTATTATTTGCTTCCAAGTTTTGCATTAATTTGTTTCCAAGCAAGAAGGTAGCAAGAAGAAGGGATTCTAGATCTTTAAGAATAAGAGGAATTTTTTTTTCTTGTTCTTATAATTCTAAAATAAGTTGCTTTTTGTTCGTGTTTTGTTTCAACTAAATCCTACATGTTCTAGGACTAGTTCTTTACTTTCTTTTTGTACCCCAAGATTCCATACTTTAGTACTATGAACTTGATACACGTTTTGGTTTAATTATAAATCTACAAAGTATTCTTGTTCAAAGGTTATTTTGAGTGGAAAAAGGCAAGTGTGGGTCAGTTTAAAAGAGGGTAAAAGCCATATTAAAAGTGTGATACTTGATCATTTATTCTTTTTTTTAGATGTCTAAATCAGGTGGTGATGAGGAAAGGGCTCGTTTAGAAGCCGAGGTCAAAGGAAGGTACGACTTCACCCTTCAAGTTATGCACCAACAATTTGAGAGATGGACCCTTCAATTTCAAGAGATGAGAGATATGATTATCGAGCAGAATGACACCATAGCTGCAATTAGGAGAGAGAATGATGTTGTACCCCCAAATAATGTTAGACCCCAAGTTAGAAGGAATGTACCCCATATCCCTTTTGTAAATCCTGAATATGATAATGATGATTTTAATGTTGAATATAATATAGAAAGAAGAGATAAGAGGGGACAAAGGTAGAGTAGAAGAAGATAATATAAATAGTATATAGATGAAGATGCCATCTTTCAAGGGGACAAGGGATCCAGACTTGTACCTTGATTGGGAGAGACGAGTTGATGCCATCTTTGACTGCCATAACTACTCTGAAGTTAAGAAAGTTAAACTTGCCGTTGTTGAGTTTTCTGATTATGCTGCTTCTTGGTGGAAAAAGCTTGCTAGGGACAGATTGCAAGAGTAGCTACCACCTATTGCTACGTGGGCAGAGATGAAGAGGGTAATGAGGAAGCGATTTATTCCATCATACTTCCAAAGAGATCTACAGTCTCGCCTTCAACACTTGAAGCAAAGCTCCATATCGGTGGATGAGTACTTCAAAAGGATGGATATGGCTATGATCCAAGCTTACTGCATGGAGTAAGAATTCAATAAGAACGGTATTCTGAACGTGGGTAGTATTTGGGGAAGAGGAAGCTGAAATAATGGCGCAGGTTTTTCCTTTTTTTCGTTTTTTTTTTTTTGGGGGTCACTTTCAAATTTAAATGCCTGCTTCCATTATTTTGGAGTACTTTTACTATTTTTTTCAATTTCTATATTATATACATTCCATATATTATTGGTACTATATATAGTCTTATGACTTAATACATCCTAGGTATTAAATTATGATTTTTTTTAAAAGTAAAGTTTTAATTGCACTTAATAAATTTTATAAAAATAATAAAAAAATTAATTGCAACAAATTTTTTTCTTGGACTATAATTTATAAATTCTAAGTCTGACAGAAAGTTATAGCTATTTGTTAAAAAAAATCGAATATGATTAATTTTAAAGCTACAATTTTATAATTATTGGATATTGTAAAAATATACAAAGATGAAGACTTAAACTAAAATAGTTAGTATTATATAAATTTTATCATATAAAAAGCTTTTACAGCATTTTAATTTCAACATTATATGATCAACTATTTTAATTTACTTTTGGATAAAACACACTTTTGTTACATGAATTATTTTTGGCATAAAACATAAATATGTCATTTAGCTTGACCTCACATTACATACTCATTAACTTTGGTGTGAACAAGTAGACACATAAAAGATGACCATAATAGTAATAAACTTTGATTTTTAAGAACATACATCACTTCCAAAGTTGGAAAATGGCACAAATCAATTACGAGCAGAAACTATTTTTCACCATAATGTTAAACCTAATTTAACATTGGTGTGCACAAGTACACACTTAAAAGCTAACCTTATATGTAAAAAAAAAATTGATTTCTAAGAACTTCCATTTCAAAAATGTTAACCAAAGTCAATTTTTGATCAAAACTTAAAAATTAAAACGTCTAACGGCACAAACTGAAAATAAAAGCCTCAAAACCCGAACCAACCTTATTGTTCACTCGGTCAAAGCCAAAAATATGATGAATAGAAGGAAAGGAGATCAGATAGAGACGCAAACGACTTGACTATAGTATAGGTCTCACACCCTGAGACTACACCCTGGACGTGACCAACACTTGAGAACAATTTCTGATCTCCAAGCGAACGTGTGGCCTGGCTGACTCACTCAAGCAATAATAGGCTTACAACATAAATCAATCTCAAAATAAAACTCAACAAGGAAGTCTAAAAGTACTCAACGTTATAATTAAGATAGTTTACAAAATATCTCAAAACAAAATGAAAATATTGAGAGACTCCTCAACTCTAACTATCTATGAAGCCTCTTATACTAGGATAGATGTCGGGATAAGACCTATGAAAACTCAATAATGACAAGAAAATAATTGTGACATCCTCTGAAAAGCAAGGAGGCTCAACGAAACACATGTTGATGATCCAGAACACCACTATTTGCATCATAACAAATGCAGGTCAAATGAAATCAATACATTTGTATGTACAAGTATGTAATATAGCCGAGGTGAAAAAACTGAATGAAAGGATTGCAATAGGTATAACATAAACTCAACTAAATGTAAAGAATTAAAGGATTGAAATCATTTAACTTTACAAAGTACTTTCATATCTCTGAACTTCAACATAATAAGTGATATGTAAAAATACAATTTAACTCTATTAGGAGATGATCTAATCGACAACCATTACTATGAGCTATATGATGATACAACATCTTGTCCACACTGTCAAAACTGTCTTATATCATGCCGGAATATAGAACCTCTCAACTAAGTGGATCCACTAAGCAATAAGGATTCATCTAAAAAGTATGATCCCTTACCTATGTTGGTAGGCATGGTTTATGAGGATTTTGAGTTGTTTAAACTCATTATCATATCAGTGTTCAATGCTACTCCCAATAATATACGCATGCTCAAATGTATAAAACATACTCTTTCTCTATTTTGAGTTTAATTAATCAAAATATCCTCGTAAAAGAGGTAAATGCTCTGAAATATCCCTAAACTCATTAACTCTTTTAGATATTGTCACGCCCCGAATCTACACCCTAGACGTGGGCGGCACTCGAGAACTATTGTTGGCCCCAAGTGAACCCTTGGCTTGTCTCAACTCTTAGAGGAAGACTTACTTAACATTAGATGACCTCAAAAGTAAAGCTTTTAACTCAAATGTCTCAAATACTTGAATCAAAACATTTACAAATAAACATTCAACTGGCCGAAGAGGCAACTCAAGTCTTTAAATATTTAACAATGGAAATGAAAAGACTCCTCAACTACTACTGTCTATCTATGAAGCCTCTAAATGACAAAGATGGAAGTCGGGACAAGACCCACGACATCCTAACAAAACTAAAAAGTAAATGAAATCCTCCAGAAGCAAGGAGGCTCACAAAAGCTAACTCGAACTGCAAGTGGTAACAATGAAGTGTTTGTTCATGACCCTGGTTACCAATATCTACATCATGAAAGATGCAAGCCAATTGGCATCAGTACATGGAATGTACGAGCATGTAAGGGGAACTCTAAAGCACAAACATAAGCTTGAACTGGAAAAGAATGAAACATACTCACCTCATCTCCACTCAACTTAACCTCAACTCAATACAGTATAAAAACAACAATAAAGATGTTGTTTTTATAAAGCATTTAAAACAATAGATAACAACTCAATGTATTTAGGAATACAATAATAACTCTTATTTGGGAGATTCTCTAACCGACAACCATCACTATGAGCTATGTGATGATACATCATCTCACCCACGCTGCCAGAATTGTCCTATATCTTTCTGAAGTATAAGACATCCCAACTAAGTGCTTCCACTAAGCTATGCTTATAAAGAATTAAGGAATCATCTAAAATGTATGACCCTTTCTACCCACGTTGGCCACACGGTTTAGGAGGACTTTGAGTTGTTTGAACTCATCCCCATATCGGTGCTTAATACTACTCTCAATAATATAACTCAGCTCATATGCTTCAAATAATTTCCTCATCCTCAAATTTTGAGATTATTACTCAAAAGGTTCTCTTAAAGAGATTATACTAAAAAAGCCTCATGAACTCATTCGGAAATCGATGTTTCCTCAGAATAATTATATCCCATATATTCATTTTGAAAAATATGAAACTCAACTCTACTCATCATCATACTTTAGTACTCGAGTCTTAAAACAAGTTCTAAAAGTTTTGCAAAAAGACTTCTCAATTGACTCAAAGAACTTCCTCGACTTTACTCTTAACTCTATCTTGAATTTGAATTATTAATTAAAGATTTATGACTTGGACATGAATGATCTCTCAAGATTTAGTAAAGGTTATTTAATGAAGGTTGTAAGTGTGGATACCAAGTAGAAACTTAGGTATTATTCGACGAAACACACACAAAATGAAGGACGGAAGGGTAGGGGACCTGGCGACCATGGCGTACTGAGTGGTGTGGGGAGCAAGACCCTAAACTACTGAAGGTGGGTTGGGGCGCACTGAGTGGCACGTTGCGCTAGGCCCCAACCTACGTAAAGTGGTTTGGGGCACACTAAGTGGCGCGGCGCCCAACCCCTATACCCAAGTTTTGACAAATTTTCTTGCTTCAAATTCATGTTTAACTCCCCTAGGATCGAACAATTTCCGTCAAACTCTCTTTTAGATTCTTAGACCCAACATAATTACAACGAAATCCTCTCAAAGTTACTCAAGAATAATACTCAAACACAAGATCCTCATCTCAAGAACTCAATGAAACCTCAAATCAAGGAATGCATCACAAACTTTGAAGAACTCATCAAGAAATTCAATATACCCAATCTTATGGATAAAATTCGTAAAAGAAACGCATGATTGACGTGTGGATGAACTAACCCAACACTATGAAAACTTTCATACCTTAATTTGGCGAAACAAAATTCTTGATTCGCACGAAATCTTGACAAACGCTTGAACTCCTTGTTTCCTCCTCTTGAACTCCTCTCAAAACCCTAACTGTAATTTAGAATTGTGAAAACTGAACCACATCAGTTTAGACCCCTAAAATATTACTAAAAATGTTTAAATCTGATGGGGTAAGGAAAAGACCAAAATACCCCCCATTAATTTGGGTAAATTTTCTTAACTGGACAGGCTGAACTTAGATGGGTATATCTCCCTCATTCGAACTTGGATTTAAGAAAACTCGGTGGCGTTGGAAAGAGGATTAAAAGAACTTTCATTTGATTTCTCATGGGCCACCTAACTCATCTTGTGTTGAAAGTTATGATCGTTTGAAGCTTACCCAAAACTCACAACTTAAGCTTAACTTGAACAAATCTTAAATTAGCTTTTTCCAAATTAGTTCTTTCTAAGGCTGAGGTGTTACAATATCTCCACCTTGGGAACATTCGTCCTCGAATAAGATCACTCTAAATAGAACTAAGGGTGCCAACATCTACACCTAGCTCAACACCCAATATGCAATTTAACACAACATAGCATATCAATTTAAAAAGTGTTTTACAAAAAGTCATTATCTTGGTCTGGAATTTCTCTGGAAGAAAAGAGATGCGGGCATCGCTTCTTCATATCCTCCTCATCTTCCCAAGTAACTTCCTCAGTAAAATGACTCCTCCATAAGACCTTGACTGATACTACCTCTTTGGTTCTCAACTTGCGAACTTGACGATCAAGTATTTCAACGAGTATCTCCTCATAAGATATGTTGTCCTTAATACCAATATTTTCAGTAGGTATAATAAATGAAGGATCGCTTATACATTTATTTAACATTGAAATGTGGAATATGTAATGGACTGTTGCTAACTCTGGCGGTAGCTCCAACTCATAGGCTACATTGTCAATCCACTTGGATATTCTATAAGGACCAATATACCGGGGACTAAGTTTCCCCTTCTTGCCAAACCTCATAACACCCTTCATGGGTGAAACCTTCAAGTACACCCAATCATCCACCTCAAACTCTAAGTCTCTTCTCCTTAGTCAGTATATATTTTTGATGACTTAGTGTTATTTTCAACCTTTCTTGAATGATCTTCGCTTCATCCATAGTTTGATGAACCAAGTATGGTCCTATCAACCCAGCTTCACCAACGTCAAACCATCCAATAGAAGATCTACATCTTCTCTTATAAAGATCCTCATACGGAGCCATTTGGATACTAGAGTAATAACTGTTGTTGAAAGCAAACTCAATGACAGGTAATTGATCATCCCAATTACCCTTGAAATCGATCACACACGCCCTCAACATATCCTCTAAAGTCAGAGTTGTGCGCTCTGCTTGACCATCAGTCTAAGGATGAAAAACAGTACTCAAATTTACCTTTTAACCCAAACCTTTCTGAAAGGACTTACAAAACTAAGCGGTAAATTGTGCACCTCTATCTAAAATGATCGACACTTGAAACCCATGAAGTCAAACTATCTCTTTGTCACGCCCCAAATTCAAGGGGCGCAACTGATTCCTAAAGCCAAAACTCAGGCCCGAGCCGACCCTGCCGAACCATTTGCTACTAGCGCATGGCAGTAACATGCAATTAAGAAAACAAACAAGTATATCTCGGCTTAAAACTAAGCCCTCGGCCGGCAAGGCCCCTGTCAACAGATCTACAAAAGAACCAGCTACTCCCAAGAGTTCATATAAAGAAATATCCAACTAGCACAGAAGTCCTGATTGGGCCGTCGAGGCCACCATGATATCTATATCGAAACTAAAAACAGGTAAATATCAGTACAATACATCACACAGCTCACAAGCTTCAGCAAACCAACAACATAGGCCAGCATGGCCATAACGTAGCTATAAACCCCACACACTAGTCTGCAAGCCTCTAAGAGTAGTAAAGATTGGTGGGACAGGGGCCCCAGCCTACCCATGAGAATATATACAACAAAAGGTAACAAACCTCCTAACTCTGGCAGGTCCGGAGGAAAGGAGCTGACCAATCGGATAAAAGTCAATCCTGCTGATATGGAGGTCTACTCGGTCATCCGTCAGGACCTACATGCATGAATGCAGCGCCCCCAAGGCAATGGGGCGTCAGTACAAAATAATGTACAGAGTATGAAAGGCAATAGACTATGATGAGGTATCCTGATATACTGGAATAATCTAATAAATAAATTAAGGATAAGATAATGGTACTGGCCTACTTCTAAATCTAAATTTATCAAAAATAATAAAACAACAACCTAACCAAGCCCCCATAAGCTCGGTAGGTACAAACAGCACACAAGACCACCTACTCAGGCCCCCAAAAGCCCGAAAGGTGCCAATCAGCCTGTATACCCCTATCGGTAGTCCCCTAGCCCCGCAGGCAGTCACATAGCCCTCTTAGGCATCAACATATCTTATAGACAACTCATAGCCCTCTTAGGCAACAACATGGCCCTGTAGGAAGCACATAACCTTCTTAGGCGTCAATATATATCCCTGTAGGCAACTCATAGCCCTTCTAAGCATCAATATAGCCCTGTAGGCAACTCATAGCCCTTCTAGGCATCAATATAGCCCCGTAGGCAACTCATAGCCCTTTTAGGCATCCATATAGCCCTGTAGGCAAAACATAACCCTGTTAGGCATAGATCACATTCCTGCAGCTAACAACAATAGCCCAAAGGCAACAATAACAATCCAACAGCTAAATGTGAGCAATTTAGTTATAGGCAACCTATACAAATAGCCTCTAAGTCGTGTCCAACATACGAATGTTACTACTGAATAAGAATCTCGATAAGAGAGGATTATATGCACTCGAGAAGCCAACAATCAACAATAATAGCTATAAGTATAACAACGATAACAACTCAATTACATTGCTCCTAAGCTTTAAGGAAACATGCCATAGGAAGAGAATAGCCTTAACATACCTTTATCGCTAAATTCACGTGGCCTAAAGACTTTAACTCATAACTCCCTCGATACTACAACAAGGTAGGACCATAATCAACACACAAAATAAAAGATACCATGACAATACAATAAAAGATATGTATTTCCGTCGCAAATTGCTATTTGCTGCTTATAAAAGCTAGAGTCGATGAAAGAAGGGTCTTACCTCGATTTTAGGTTCGTAATTTACCTCAAAACCTTCAAATATATTCAAACCCCTGCTGTCCCAACACTAAAATGTGATATGCTACGCAATCGCTAAAACAAATTATACCACGATGTTGAGCCCAACGCGTAGAACAACTTTCGTCAAGGACTTGCGTCGAGAAAATCTATACTTCACTTGATCCTAAAAATGGGTTTCTATGTTTTCTCTGTATATTTAGCTTAAAATGAAGAAAAAACTCGAAGAAGAAGATATATACAACTTTCCACCGACCTAGGGCCCCACCTCACGTGCCTGCTTGTGCAGTCCCACGAAAATGCGAATATCTCTCTATTCTGAAGTTGTATGAATGAACGGTTTGATGCGTTGGAAACTAGACTTGTAGACCTTCGATTCGATAGTTTGTGGGCCCCATAATTCTTTATAGATTGGGAGAAAACCTCCAAGACATTTGACCCAAATTTCAGAGAAATCTTTAAGAAGGAACTTACGATAACTTCCGCCAACTTTTATTTTGCCACTTACCTAACTTCAAAACTTGAGATGCAACACTTGAACACTTAAAATAGGACATACCACATCATTCTTAATTTATTACTCACCCTCCTTGTCTTTCCACGAAGATACGAGTTAATTTAGACGTTTTGAAAAGTCGAGGTGTTACATTCCTCCCCCCTTAGAAACATTCGTCCTCGAATGAAAAATCTGAGGCACACTGTTCAGTCCTTTGGACTTGCCAGAATTTAGGCAGTTTATCCTTTGTAAATGTCAGTATCCAAGAACTTGAATGCAAAATTTCTAACCTAGACGTCTCACATGACAACATAAATAGCTAAGTGTTATAGCTCCACCACAATAGAGCGAGCAGACATACAACGACAACCACAATAATAATAAGTAATAGTATATATATATATAGGTATCTTACCTTACTGCCCTAATATAAACTGATATGACATCACCCTGGGGTATGAAACAAGTGAGGATATTTGGACCTCATGCCATCCTCAGCCTCCCAGGTCACCTCTTCTCTATTTTTATTCCTCCACAATACTTTAACCGAAGCCACCTCTTTGGTCCTCAATTTACGGACCTGCCGATCTAATATAGCAACTGGAGTCTCCTCGTAAGACAACTCCTCTGTGATTTGAACATCCTCAATTGGGACAACCCGAGAAGGGTCTCCTACACACTTCCGTAACATTGATACATGGAAAACTGGATGAACAGATTTTAGCCCTGAAGGCAATTCTAACTCATAAGCCACACGTCCTACCCTCCGAAAGATCTGGTATGGCCCAATGAATCTTGGACTAAGCTTTCCCTTTTTGCCAAATCGCATAACACCCTTCATAGTCGACACTTTTAAGAATACCCAATCATCGACACAAAACTCTAAGTCCCTTAGTCGTACATCTGAGTATGACTTTTGTCGGCTTTGAGCTGTTAGCAACCTCTCCCGAATGAGCTTAACTTTCTCCACTGTCTGCTGGACTAAATCGGGTCCAATCAACCCTGACTCACCTACCTCAAACCATCCAATGGGGGATCTACATTTTCTCCCATATAAAGCCTCATAAGGTGCCATCCCGATGCTAGAATGATAACTATTATTGTATGCAAACTCAATAAGAGGCAAGTGGTCATCCCAACTTTCCTTGAAGTCTAGCGCGCACACCCGTAACATATCTTCGAGTGTCAAAATTGTTCGCTCAGCTTGGCCATCTATCTGAGGGTGAAAGGCGGTACTAAGATTAACTTGTGTCCCTAATCCTTTCTGGAAGGACTTCCAGAAATTGGCGGTAAATTGTGCTCCTCTATCAGAGATAATAGATACTGGGACACCGTGTAGCCTAACAATCTCTCTAATATAGAGCCCTGCATAGTTTTCGGCCGAAAAAGTAGCCTTGACTGGTAAGAAATGGGTTGATTTTGTTAGTCTATCAACAATTACCCAAATAGAGTCAAACTTGCGATGAGATCGAGGTAATCCTGTAATAAAATCCATACTAATTGCTTCCCACTTCCATAAAGGAATGACTATCTCCTGAACTAGCCCAGCGGGCTTTTGGTGCTCAACCTTCACCTGTTGGCAGTTAGGACACTGCGCCATAAACTCAGCAACGTCCTTCTTCATCCCCTGCCACCAATAGATCTCCTTAATATCATGGTACATCTTCGTCGAACCAGGGTGAATAGAATAACGGGAATGATGTGCCTCTTCCATAATTCGATGTCAAAGCCCTGCAACATTCGGACCACACAATCGACTGCTATATCTGAGGACTCCATCTTATGCTATATCAAATGCTAAAGACTGTTGATCCTGAGCCTTAGCTCTAAGCTGCTCTAAGCTAGGATCCTCTTGTTGTCGTGATTTTACTTCTACAACTAGAGATGATACGGCTGTATCCTGAATTATGACCCCACTATCGTCTGCCTCTAATAATCTGATTCCCAAACTAGCCAACTGATAAAGCTCTCGCACTAGCTCCTGCTTCTCAACACCTAAATGGGATAAACTACCCATAAATCTTTGACTGAGGGCATCAGCTACTACATTTGCCTTTCCTGGATGATATAAAATATCCACATCGTAGTCTTTCAGTAACTCAAGCCATCGACGTTGTCACAGATTTAACTCCTTCTGTCTAAATATATATTAAAGGCTTTTATGATCTATGAAGATGTCAACATGAACACCATACAAATAGTGTCTCCAGATTTTTAATGCATGCACAACTGCAGCTAACTCTAAATCATGGGTCGGATAGTTCTTCTCATGTTTCCTCAACTGTCTTGAAGCATATGCGATAACCTTACCATGTTGCATTTGAACACATCCCAACCCAACCCCAGAAGCATCACAGTACACTGCATAGCCTTCTGAACCCTCTGGCAATGCTAGAACTGGTGTTGATGTCAACCTGTCCTTTAGCTCCTGGAAACTATGCTCGCAAGCCTCAGTCCACTAGAACTTAGCTGCTTTTTGAGTCAGCTTCGTTAATGGTGCTGAAAGTGAAGAAAACCCCTCTACAAACCTTCTGTAGTACCCAGCTAACCCCAAGAAACTACGAACCTCAGTTGGAGTCATAGGTCTGGGCCAAGTTTTTACAGCCTCAATCTTTTGTGTATCAACCGCAATACCTGCATCTGATACAATATGGCCTAAGAAAGCGACAGAGTTCAACCAGAACTCACACTTAGAAAACTTTGCATAAAGTTCTTGATCTCGAAGAACCTGAAGGACTGCTCGCAGATGATTTGCATGCTCAGCTTTTGAACGTGAATACACCAAAATATCATCAATAAATACAATCACAAACAAGTCTAAATACGGCCTGAATATACTATTCATCAGGTCCATGAACACTGCTGGGGCATTAGTTAATCCAAAAGACATCACCAAGAACTCAAAGTGTCCATATCTAGTTCTAAAAGCTGTCTTTGGAATGTCTTTCTCCCGAACTCGTATCTGGTGGTAACCTGATCTTAAATCAATCTTCGAGAAGCACTCAGCACCTTGTAACTGATCAAACAAGTCATCGATCCTCGGAAGGGGATACTTATTCATTATAGTCGCCTTATTCAGCTGTCGATAATCGATACATATTCTTAGTGAGCCATCTTTCTTCCTCACGAATAACACTGGTGCACCCCATGGTGAAGCACTAGGCCTGATAAAGCCTTTATCCAGCAAGTCTTTCAGTTGATCCTTCAACTCTTTTAGTTCAGCAGGAGCCATTCTATAAGGAGGGATAGATATGGGTTGTGTACCTGGTAGCATATCGATAGCAAAATCAATTTCTCATTCTGGAGGGATACCAGGAAGTTTGTCTGGAAATACATCTAGAAACTCATTAACTACCGGAATAGACGGAAGCGTCGGTGGTTCTGCATCTATACTATGAACATGAACAGGATGATAAATACAACCCTTAGTAATCATCCTCCTCGCCTTAAGATAGGAAATAAACCTACCTTTTGGTGTTGCTGTAACACCTTTCCATTCCCAAACTGCCTCTCCTGGAAAGTGGAATCTAACAATCTTTGTTCGACACTCAACATTAGCATAACAAGACGCTAACCAGTCCATACCCATAATGACGTCGAAATCGACCATCTCTAACTCTACGAGATCTACAGAGGTCTGACGGTCTATAATTTCTACCGTGCAACCTCTATAGACTCTCTTGGCAACAATAGACTCACCAACTGGGGTAGATACAATAAAGGGTCGATCTAATGACTCTGCTACTATACCTAACTTCCCCGCAATAAATGGAGTCACATAAGACAAAGTAGATCCAGGATCTATCAAAGCATAAACACAATGGGAGCAAACAATCAATGTACCTGTCATAACATCTGGTGATGACTCTGAGTCCTGTCGGCCGGCTAGTGAATATGTACGATTCTGGCCACTACTAGAACTAGATGCTCCCTCTCTGCCTCTGCCTCTACCTCTACCTGCTGAAGTCTGGGGTCCACGCCCTGTAGACTGTGCTGATGAAGAGGAACCTACTATTGACCTGGTCGACTGACCTATACCACCCTGACCTATGGTCGGGCAGTTTCTCCACACATGCCCCTCTTGTCCACAAGAATAACAACCTGTGGAACCCTGTTTACACCTCCCGAAATGCAGCCTACCACAAGTTGCGCAACGCGGCGGTGCTGTCCTAGCCTGGCCTGAGCCTCTCTGCTGATGAGAGTCTGATGCTCGTGAGCCCTCACCTAGGCCTGACTGTCCCTGACTATAAAATCTACTACCCTGGAACTGCTGTGGTGGAGGTCTAGGTGGCCTAATAAAATATCGGGGTCTGGGACCACCCTGAAAATCTCCCTGAGAACCAGCGGGCATAGCCCTCTTATGTCTCTCTCTCTCGACCCTCTCACTCATATACTGTCGATGTCGGCGATCCTCTATGCCTTGTGCGAAGGCTTGAATCTGCGAGATATCCATATTATCATTTAGCGCAGCGGTAGAACAAGCCTCGATATAGTCTGAGTCAAGCCCTCCCACAAATCTACACACCCTGTCATGCATCGTATCAACAAATGCTGGTGCATATCTAGCCAATGAATCAAATCTCAGCCCGTACTCTCGGACACTCATGCCACCCTATCGAACGTTCAGAAACTGGTCCACCCGGCCATCCCTAATCTCTCGAGGCAAATAGTGATCTATGAAAGCTTCTGTAAAGCTATCCCAAGTGGGTAGAGATGTATTTTTTTCCCTAGATCTCTCTCAACTTTCATACCACAATACTGCAACATCACGCAATTGAAATGCTGCTAACTCAACTGACTCAGTCGCTGAGGCATGCATGACTCTGAAGGTCCTATGAAGCTGATCAATAAAGTGTTGAGGGTCTTCTCTGCGATCTGTTCCTGTAAACTGTGGAGGATTCAGGGCAAGAAATTCATGAACTCTCGAACTTCCAGGCCCTTCAGAAGGTCCGACAATATCTGGCGCAACTGGTTGGCACTGTGCAGCTACTAACTGTGCTAACATATATACTGCACTCTTGAAATCCTGATCAGATGGAATAAGAGGAACTAGAGGTGGTACTGCTGGTGGAGCCGGAAGTCCTGTAGCCCTCGGAGGCTCCTGAAGATGTGGTTAAGCTATAGGGGGCTGAGAAGATGTCTCCCCCCGGGTCTCACAATGGGCCACCTCCACTTGTGGTACTTTGTCGGTACCCTCACTTACAGTTGTATCTAGCCCCTGACTAGTTGTGGTCTGTCTAGTGTCAGTCATCTCTATCTGCATACAAGTATCAATTATAAGCCAAAAACCTCAACCCTTAAGACATCGCTCTATAGCACGAGGTGAGCAAAAGAAGGATAGTCATTCTAACATGCCCGGTAGCTTCTTGCTTATCGAATGTGGTGCACAACACATTTATAAACAAGACTCTACTAGACATGGCTTGCAGACTCCCTAGGATACGACGTTGCTCTGATACCAAGTTTGTCACGCCCCAAACTCAAGGGGCGCAACTGACTCCTAAAGCCAAAACTCACGCCCGAGCTGACCCAGCTAAACCATTTGCTACTAGCGCATGGCAGTCACATGCAATTAAGAAAACAAACAAGTATATCTCGGCTTAAAACTAAGCCCTCGGCCAGCAAGCCCCTGTCAACAGATCTACAAAAGAACCAGTTAATCCCAAGAGTTCATATAAAGAAATATCCAACTAGCACAGAAGTCCTGATTGGGCCGTCGAGGCCACCATGATATCTATACCGAAACTAAAAACAGGTAAATATCAGTACAATACATCACACAGCTCACAAGCTTCAGCAAACCAACAACATAGGCCAGCATGGCCATAACGTAGCTATAAACCCCACACACTAGTCTGCAAGCCTCTAAGAGTAGTAAAGATTGGTGGGACAGGGCCCCAGCCTACCCATGAGAATATATACAACAAAAGGTAACAAACCTCCCAACTCTGGTAGGTCCGGAGGAAAGGGGCTGACCAATCGGATAAAAGTCAATCCTGCTGATATGGAGGTCTACTCGGTTATCTGTCAAGACCTGCATGCATGAATGCAGCGCCCCCAAGGCAATGAGGCGTCACTACAAAATAATATATAGAGTATGAAAGGCTATCTATGATGAGGTATCCTGATATACTAGAATAATCTGATAAATAAATTAAGGATAAGATAATTGTACTGACCTGCTTCTAAATCTAAATTTATCAAAAATAATAAAACAACAACCTAACCAAGCCCCCATAAGCTCGGTAGGTACAAACAGCACACAAGACCACCTACTCAGGCCCCCAAAAGCCCGAAAGGTGCCAATCAGCCTGTATACCCCTATCGGTAGTCCCCTAGCCCCGCAGGCAGTCACGTAGCCCTCTTAGGCATCAACATATCTTATAGACAACTCATAGCCCTCTTAGGCAACAACATGGCTCTGTAGGAATCACATAACCTTCTTAGGCGTCAATATATATCCCTGTAGGCAACTCATAGCCCTTCTAGGCATCAGTATAGCCCCGTAAGGCAACTCATAGCCCTTCTAGGCATCAATATAGCCCCGTAGGCAACTCATAGCCCTTTTAGGCATCCATATAGCCCTATAGGCAAAACATAACCCTGCTAGGCATATATCACATTCCTGCAGCTAACAACAATAGCCCAAAGGCAACAATAACAATCCAACAGCTAAATGTGAGCAATTTAGTTATAGGCAACCTATACAAATAGCCTCTAAGTCGTGTCCAACATACGAATGTTACTACTGAATAAGAATCTCGATAAGAGAGGATTATACGCACTCGAGAAGCCAACAATCAACAATAATAGCTATAAGTACAACAACGATAACAACTCAATTACATTGCTCCTAAGCTTTAAGGAAACATGCCATAGGAATAGAATAGCCTTAACATACCTTTTTCGCTAAATTCACGTGGCCTAAAGACTTTAACTTATAACTCCCTCGATATTACAATAAGGTAGGACCATAATCAACACACAAAATTAAAGATACCATGACAATACAATAAAAGATATGTATTTCCGTCGCAAATTGCTATTTGCTGCTTATAAAAGCTAGAGTCGATGAAAGAAGGGTCTTACCTCGATCTTAGGTTCATAATTTACCTCAAAACCTTCAAATATATTCAAACCCCTGCTGTCCCAACACTAAAATGTGATATGCTACGCAATCGATAAAACAAATTATACCACGATGTTGAGCCCAACGCGTAGAACAACTTTCGTCAAGGACTTACGTCGAGAAAATCTATATTTCACTTGATCCTAAAAATGGGTTTCTATGTTTTCTCTGTATATTTAGCTTAAAATGAAGAAAAAACTCGAAGAAGAAGATATATACAACTTTCCACCGACCTAGGGCCC
The DNA here is from genome assembly GCF_900185275.1 of Solanum verrucosum. NCBI lineage: Eukaryota > Viridiplantae > Streptophyta > Magnoliopsida > Solanales > Solanaceae > Solanum > Solanum verrucosum. The sequence goes on from NW_026019752.1 coordinate 16,133, forward strand.
CACCTCACGTGCCTGCTTGCGCAGTCCCACGAAAATGCGAATATCTCTCTATTCTGAAGTCGTATGAATGAACGGTTCGATGCGTTGCAAACTAGACTCGTAAACCTTCGATTCGATAGTTTGTGGGCCCCATAACTATTTATAGATTGGGAGAAAACCTCCAAGACATTTGACCCAAATTTCAGAGAAATCTTTAAGAAGGAACTTACGATAACTTCTGCCAACTTTTATTTTGCCACTTACCTAACTTCAAAACTTGAGATGCAACACTTGAATACTTAAAATAGGACATACCACATCATTTTTAATTTATTACTCACCCTCCTTGTCTTTCCACGAAGATACGAGTTAATTTAGACGTTTTAAAAAGTCGGGGTGTTACACTCTTGAATATATAATTTGACATAATCCTCTACTGAATAGGTAGTCTTTACCGGCAAAAAGTGGGTTGATTTAGTCATCTGATCTACAATCACCCAAATCGAATCATGTTGATTGCGAGACCATGGCAAACCAGTAATAAAGTCCATATTGATCATCTCCCACTTCCATTCCGGAATCTCTATATTCTGAGCCATACCTCCGGGCCTTTGGTTCTCTACCTTGACTTGTTGGTAATTTGGGAACTTAGCAACGAACTCTGCAATACACATCCTCATACTACTCCACGAATAGACTTCCCTCAAGTCACGATACATCTTTGTGGAACCAGGATGGATAGATTATCTAGAGGTATGAGCTTCCTCCATGATCATCTCTTGGAGTTAATTCACCATTTGCTACATTCCATCTACCTTGATACCTCAACACACCATCTACCCCTTATTCAAAAGCTATCAATTTCTGCTTATGAACATTTGTCTTCAATTCAAGTAAAACTAGGTATTTGTCTTGTTTCTCTTTCACTTCGGAAATTAGTGATAATTCAATGCCATTCATCACAACTACTCCTGCTTCATTGGAATCCATTAACCGGACTCCCAATCGTGCAATTATGTGCACGTCTTTGGCTAACTCTTTCTTGCATGCCTCAACATGGGAAGTACTACCAATAAACAACTTGTTCAAGGCATCAACAACAACATTAGCCTTCCTAAATGATAGAGAATACTCATGTCGTAATCCTTGAGTAACTCCAACCACTTCCTTTGTCTGATATTAAGCTCTTTCTGATTTAATCTATATTGGGGACTCTTTTGATCGGTGCATACATCAACATGAACACCATAGAGATAGTGACACCATATTTTCAAAGCAAACACTACAACAGCCAACTCTAGATCATAGGTCGGGTAATTATTCTCATGAATCTTAAGTTGTCTGTAAGCATAAGCTATAACTTTGCCATTTTACATCAATACATAACCCAATCTAACCCTGGATGCATCACAATACACAAAAATGCCTTGTGTACCTTCTGGTAAGGTGAACACTGGCAGTAGTTAACCGCATTTTCAAATCCTGAAAGCTTTTCTCAAAATCTTCATACCATTGAAACTTTGTTGTCTTCTGAGTCAACTTTGTCAACGAGGATGAAATAGATGAAAACCCCTCAAAAATCCTTCTATAATAACCAGCCAATCCCAAGAAACTCCTAATATCAGTTTGAGATGTGGGTCTGGGCCAATTTTTAACTTCCTCAATCTTCTGATTATCCACTCAAATCTCATCACCAGAAACAAAGTCGCCTAAGAATGCCACTGACTCAAGCAAAAAATAACACTTGGAAAATTCAGCATACAACTCTCTATCTCTGAGAGTTTGGAGAACTACTCTGAGATGACTAGTATGATCCTCCTCATTTCTCAAATAAATTAGAATGTCATTGATAATAAAATAACAAACATATCAAGATTGGGCTTAAACACTATGTTCATAAGGTCCATGAACATTGCACGAGCATTAGTCAAACCAAAAGACATGACTAGAAACTCATAGTGACCATAACGGGTCCTGAATGTTGTCTTAGGGATATCACTTTCTCTTACTCTCAGCTGTTGATAGCCTGATCTGAGGTCTATCTGAGACAAACAAGTGGCACCTTGAAGTTGATCGAATAGATCATTGATTCTCGGAAGTGGATACTTATTTTTTATGGTAACCTTGTTCAATTGACGGTAATCAATACACATCCTAAGTGAATCATCTTTCTTCCTCACAAATAAGGCCGGCGCGCCCAAAAGTGAGACACAGGGTCGAATAAAACCTTTTTCAAGAAGGTCTTTCAACTGCTCTTTTAAATCTTTCAACTCAGCGGGAGCCATTCTATATGGAAGAATAGAAATAAGATGGTATCAGGAAGAATATCTATACCGAAGTCTATTTCTCTCTCAGGAGGGACTCTGGGAAGATTATTTGGAAACACTCACAACTGGAACTGACTGAATAGGTGGTGTCTCAACACTAGAGTCATTATATCGTACTAAGTGATAGATGCACCCCTTGGAAACTAACTTTCTAGCCTTAAGGTACGAAATAAATGACCCTTAGACACTGCTGAACTACTCTTCCACTCAACTATAGGCTCATTAGGAAACTAGAACTTTACTATTCAAGTTCCACAATCAACTGAGGCATAACAGACATGAAGCCATTCCATACCTAGAATAACTTCAAAGTTAACCATATCTAACTCGGCTAAGTCATCCATGGTGTCCTTGTGATTGACAGAAATGGTACAATCACGATAAACTCTCTCAGCTAGAATAAGCTCCCTAACATGTGTAGAAACACTAAAGGGGTAAAGAAGTTGCTCAGGAAGGATATCAAATCTTAGAGAAATATACAAAGTCATAAAAGATAGACTCGCACCTGGATCAAACAATGCATATACATCAAAAGTAAAGACGTTTATCTTACCAGTGACAACATCAGGTGAATTCTCTTGCTCTGGCCGAATGGTGATAGCATACAAATGGTTTGCCCCATTGCACGGCCCTGAAGTAGCTCCTCTAGGTTCAGCTCTGTCTGGTGGAGCCACTAAAGAAGATTGGGCTTTATTGCCCCCATTATCACTACTCTGCCTGTTCTTAGGGAACTCTCTCATGAAGTGACCTACTTGACCTCACTTGAAAGACCAGTGGAGCCATCACGACATGCTCCTGGGTGGTTCCTACCACACTTAGCACATGCAGGAGTCCAATTACTTCCTTGTGCCACACTACCTTGACATTCTGCAGGTCTAGCTCTGAAGTTCTCAGAATTATGATTCTTGAACTCACCTCTGTTCTTTGGTGCAGGTGCACTAACAAACGATGGAGCATGTCCATTTTTATTTTGTTTAAAAGATGACCAGTTGCATTACTCTTCTGCTTCCCAGACTCATTTCATGTTGTCTTAACCTTCTTGTTCTGTAACCCTTCTCTATCTCTCAGCTTATCTTCTTCAACCTGATGCGCATTGATCATCATAAGCCTTGCTATGTCCATATCCACTATCAACATTAGAGCCTTACCCTTCTTGCTTGACAGACGATACAACCTAGACACAAACAATCTCATCATGCCTCTCATATTGTAACACCTCGACATCTAGCAAGTTGAACTAGTGAGTTCTAGAGCCTTGTATGGCAGTTTTGGAGTTTCATATGAGGGTTAAACTCGTAAAAATGATTGTCGTAGTTAGAATATGAGTTTTAGGGGTTAAGCATCTGGGTACGACTCCCCAAGGACAAACCAAAGGGGTTCTTGAGAAGGACCCCAAAGTAGCCCCAAATCTACATTTTTAGGCAGCACCTACACTTGACCACCTACTGGCCGTAGGACCCATGCCCCATAGGTGGGGGTCGTGTGTCAAGGCCTGCAAAGTTGAGCTTAAGGTGAAATATATGAAGGTGCAGCACGAGCCGTCACCCCACCTACGGTCCGTAAGTCTTAACAGTTTTTGGAGTTTTAGTTTTAGTTGAGGGGTTTAGGGAATTAATTAAGTAATTAGTTAGGGCTTAGGGAGTTTGGTTAATTAGTTAAATAACCACCTATAAATACATAATAAGAACCTAAACTAAGTCATTAGCGCATTCATCTTAGAACCCCCAAATTACTCTCAAGAAAGTGTTTCTCCATTGATTCAAGATTTCTTTAGGGCTTTGAAAATAGGTATGTTAATATTATTCATCTATGGGTTCTTCCACCCATAGAGCCCCCATAGTTTCCCCCAATTGTGAAGTCAAAAACCCAATTCTAGCTAGGGTTGTGCTTGCATTGTGGGTAGGGTTTGGGTATGATTCCAATCTAGTGGATAACACCCAATTATGATTGATTTAGCTTTGTTTAACTATATTATGATGATTTCATGTGATTTATATGGTAAACCGTAATCTAAATTGATGAATGTGATCTTTGTGGGTTTATGCCATTAGAGGCAAAGTTCAAGGTTCAAAGGTGATCTTCCTAAATCAATGTCTTGTATACCAATTGATCAAAGTTAGGATCATATAACCCTGAATTGAACTAGACTTCATTGAGTAGGAAGGATCTTGACTTGTAAAGTTAGAATTGAACCTTTATGAATCAATTATGACTAGAATCACTTAGTAGTAAAGAATGTAATTGAATAGCTTGTAATTTAGACATGAATTATGATAGAGTGAAGTTAATCTTGAAAGTAGGGCTCGTAGCCATCATTGTTAGGGCTTTGGGGGTAAAGTCAATATGATGTGATCTTGTTGTGTATTCTCTCTTTTTTACACACTTAGGCATGAATATGCTAGGAGTTACAAGGTTCTCATACATAGAAGGATTCTAGGTTGGCTTAATAACCTAAAATGAATCAAAGCTTGTTAGTCTAGAATAGCTTGAAGTTGTGACATATGTTCCCTTCATGTATAGCTTGGCTTAGTAGGATAAGACCAAGGTTGATAGCTTGGGATGGAGAATCTATACTCTCCTATGGGATAGCTTGACTTAGCATTGAATAATGCATGTCATGGTAGCATGAGTTAGGAGTAGTCATGGTAGCCTAGGATTGAGGATTTACACTCTCCTATGGGTAGCTTGAACTAGAATTGTTAGGATGCCTTCATGGTAGCATGACTTGGTTTGGCCAAGACCAATTCATGGTAGCTTTGGGATAGAGGACTTATACTCTCCTAAGGGTAGCTTGACCATGCATTGTAGGATGCATGTCAAGGGTAACTTGAATTAGATTAGTCATGGTAGCTTGGGATGGAGGACTCATACTCTCCTAAGGATAGCTTAGGATTGAGAATCATACTCTCCTAAGCATAGCTTGCATTTGTACCATAGTATACTTTTAAGGGTAGCATGACTTAGTTGGTGTAGGACTATTTCATGGTAGCTAGGACAGGACACTTGTACCTTTCCTAGAGTAGCTTGGACTTTCATGTTAGCGAGTCTTCCAAGGTAGTTAGCTTAGCTTAACCTAGTTATGTTAGTAAGATGATAGCATGGTCTAACCTATTAGGGGGTTATTCCTTAGTAACCTTGAAGAGTTAAATATAATAGAAGGATTAGTCCCCCAACTAGTGAACATTCATAGTAGTCTAAATGAGTACTTAGTGTGGGTAGTAGTATGGGATGCTATCCATACATTGCACAAGTATGACTTAAGGCTAGGTATGAAGGGTTCCCACACGTAGTATAGAGTTAGCTTGGGTTGTTGCTATAGTTGCCTTCCAAGATATGATTAACTAAAGGTGGTAGTTCCCTTGTCTATATGAAAATAGCCAAAAGTAAGACCAAAGTAGGGTGAATATGACTAAGATGATTTCAAGGTTATGCTTAGTGTGAATGGTAGTATGGGATGCATTTTATTCCTTGCACAAGTATGCTTTGGAGTAACTTAGAAGTATGGTGCCCTTATAAGTAGAAAGGCTTATGACTTAACCATGTATATATACTACGACTAAGAGGACCAAAAAGGGATACTTCTCTTGGGTAGTAGTATGGGATGCTATTCTTGCTTTGCACTTGTATGCTTTAGAGGTTACTTGAGAATGGTACTATTATGGTATGGATGACTAAGAGTCAATTATGCTTCTATGATTATGACTTATCTCCTATGCTCATTAACTATGTCTTATGTTGACTTATGTTCATATGATGCTTATGTTGGAGATCATACTAGGACTATGATGATTATGTTATGACCATGATGATTATGTTATAAACTATGTTATTATCTTTTATGCTTATGTGTTATGTTGACTAACCATTTTGAGATGCTCTTATGATGTTGTGCTGACTTTCATACTTAGTACATTTTGTACTAACACATAGTGCCTACATTCTAATCACATGTAGGGTTTCAGAGATTGAGTTGCTTTGAAGGCTAGGTTTCCAAGGATCTAGAAGAGTTGAAGAATTGGTGAGTCCTCATAGCTTCGAGGACAAACCCTTATTTCCTCTATGTCATTTATTTATGTTTTTAGACTTTGTATGGGATGTGTCCCAAAGACTTTTATTCAAGAGTTTAATAGATGGTTTGAGACAAAGGTTTTAGTAAAGACTTTCACTTGCTTTTATGAAATATGACATTGATTGTAAAAGTTTTAAATTTTTCCGTATTTTCATTTTTATTACCTATGTTATAATGCTAAGGGCTTATATGAGACCCATTCGGGGTCAAGTATGCCATATTACGTCTAGGGGGTACCCCTGGGTCGTGACAAACTTGGTAATCAAAGAAAAAGGTTTAGAATGGTTCTAGGATTGTCTCAAACCACGTCTAGTAGGGTATTGTTCATAAATGTGAAGCGCACCACATTTATGAATAGGAGGCTATTGGATACTTAGGAAAAGTCTCAATTTTTCATTCTCTTAGTTGTGCCACAAAGTTTGGCTTTAGTAGGCCTTTCTTCTAATCTGTGCCCGTTGTTTTTCAGGGTATGGTGAACACAAGGGAGAATGCTAGGAGAGAAGAGGAAGACAATGTGGATCAAGTGGTTCCTCCCGAAGTTCCACATCAAGCTCCTCCTCCTCAATTTCCAAATGACCGTCCAATTGGGAATTCCACTCTTGTGGAGTTTAGGGCTTCTATGCAACTATTGGCTCAAGCCTTGACGGCGCAAGCTAATATAGAGGTGGTGGCTCCGGCAAACCCAATAAGGGGGATGTGTACTTCTAGGATAAAGGAGTTCTTGAACCCTCCGGAGTTTATTGGCTCCAAAGTGGAGGATGATCCAAATGGGTTCATAGAGACCTTTATAAGGTTCTAGCAATAAAAGGGGTGACTTCTATAGAGAAAGCGAAACTAGCCGCCTATCAATTGAAGGATGTTTCCCAAATTTTGTATGAGCAATGGAAAGATAGTATGTAGTAGAAGCGGGTCCTATAGAGTGGGAAGCTTTTAAGTTGGAATTTCTAGATAGATTCTTTCCCCGGGAGTTGAGGGAAGCCAAATTGGGAGAATTCAACAACCTTAAGCAAGGTAGTATGAGTGTTGAAGAGTACTCTTTGAAATTCACCCTTTTGTCTAAGTATGCTTCATCTTTGGTAGAAAAACCAAGGGATATGATGAATAGGTTTGTGACAGAAGTGTCCAAATTAGTGTCAAAAGGATGTCATACGGCAATGCTCAATGATGATATGGATATCTCACGTCTTATGGTGTTTGCTCAACAAATGGAGGAAGATAAACTTCAAGAGGAAAAATCTAGGGAGAAAACGAGGTCTAGGATGGATAATGATAAGTCCTTCCATGATGGGTCCGATGGGCATGGTCGTTCTAGAAATCGACAATTTTTTTTCGGACAAGGCTTTGCTAGTGCTCCTAAGCATAAGAATGAGAGGGTGTCTACCCCTAGGCCACAAGTGATAAGTAATGATTCCCTATGGCCTTCTTATGCTAGGTGTGGTAAGAGGCATGAGGGTAGGTGTTTGGCCGATAGAGAAGGTTGCTTTAGTTGTGGTGAGAGTGGCCACATGATGAAAGATTTCCCTAAGGCTAAGGTTACAAGAAGAGAAGGTAAGCAAGTTTCCTATAGTAGTGGGGATGTGGAGCCTCAAAAGAAGAATAGGTTTTATCATCTCCAATCTTGTAACGACCCGTAAAATGAATAGGTGAAACAAGAGCCTAACGTGTGGTTTAATGTCAAGAATTAAGGGGTTTAGTGGTTAAACATCAAGGTACGTGCTACACCCCGTAGTTTAGAAGACCTTTTAGGGTTTGGTTGAGGGTTGCAAGGGCAAGGGCCAAGCCAAGAGGGCAAGGCCTAAGCCAAAGGCCAAGGTTGTCCAACCTTGGCCAAGCACTGCCCCAAGTCCACGAGCCACATTACGGCCAGTGGTCTTGACCACAGTCCATAGAAGTGTCCGTAAAGATGACTTAGCTTAGTGGGAGGCAAGGCCTTGAGGCCAAGTTACTGCCCCAAGTCCACGAGCCACTTCACGGCCAGTGGTCTTGACCACGGTCCATAGAAGTGGTCGTGGAGATGCCTTAGCATGAGGGGATTAGCAAGGTGGAGAGTAACCCTGGTCAAGGGACCATGGGCCGTAGTGCCCCTCACAACCCGTACAAGTGGGAGTGGTCCCTTACGGGGCTGCCCAAGTTGGGGATTTTTAAGTAATTTCGTTTTAGGTACTTATTAAGTGGGGTTGTATTTAAATGTTTTATATCATATATATAATTATTTTTTAGTCTTAAAACACCTATTTACTCCATTATTCCCCTAGCTAATTTGATAAGTCAAGAAGTTACGGTTGATCTTGATTTTTAGCCTTGTAAGGCAAATTGAGGGTAGATGTGAACCTCTAAAATTGATGAACTTCTTGATGAATTGCCTTAGATTAGATCACCTACACATGAATTCATTATGAATGAATCTTGTAGACATGAACTAACTTGATTAGGTCTTATATGATGGATCATGGTTGAAGGAGTATTGAGATTTAGTTTACTGGATGCTATATGTCTATAATTGAATAAGAATGAAGCATGTAGTTAAGTTTACCTTGAGAGTTAGGATTACATGATCACCATGTGAGATGTTGCTGAAGGGTGATGCTCATAATATGAAGATGACTCCTAGGGCTTTAAAGGTAAAATTTAATATGAACAAGTTAAGGATGTTTAGGCTTAAAGAAGGAAGATATTATGCATGTTGAAGTTGTGTATGGCATTATTGTGTAAAGACTTCACCCACACGACCTATAATATGATCACATGAGTTCATGCATGAAATGAATGGATTACTTTAGTCATGGTTGTATCTATGTTATATAGGTTGAATGCTAGATATGTTGACTCAATGTGACCCTTGAATGCAATATATGTGAATTATGTGTGATTGTGGTATTATGTACATGCTTATGAACAGTTTGAGAAGGAAGTGTCTATGATCATAATGTATCTATGGTCTTAATTGAAAGGTTAGTTCTCATATGCACCTTTACATACTATTGTGCATGAAATGTACATGATCATGTTGATCCACTTGAAGGGTGGAGGTGTTTATTTATTGTGCATATTGTGGTATTGATGCAAGATCTGTCTTTCCTATACCCCTACATATGACTATGTACGATATGATATGATTATGTACGATATGATATGACTAGGTACGATGTGATATGATCATGTATGATATGTTATGACTATGATAGTCTTGTTGTGTTGATTGAAAGGTCATTCTCATGAACACACTATGAATACAATGTGAAATGTTTACTCAAATATTGATGATTCTAAGGTTGAAAGGACATTCTCAACTAATGAATTTATGAGGTATTATGATGTATGTTGGTTTGAGTGCCTAGTGCATTCTTCCATGAACCTAAACTTAAGTAAAGACTTAATGTGACTTTTAAAAGGGAATTATGCTTAGCACCGAGCAGATATGAATAATGAGATGGAAGCTTTTACATTTAGCAAGTCCGGCTTCCCAATGTATGTTGTCTCATGGGATGGAAACCTTTTACGTTTAGCAAGTCTGGGTTTCTAGTAGCAATCCCCATATCTGATAACAACAAGGTTAAAGGAGATCACAAATAGAGAATTGAATATTAGAATGCAGAAGCACAAAGAAAAGAAACAAAAAAAGTAACTAAAGATATGGCAAATTCGAAGGAAAAATTCACGAATTTCCAAGGATTAGATGTTCTAAGGCCTTGAAAAGATCCAAGTAACAACGTATAGATTTATGGAAGAAATCTAACGCCTTTACTTGAGAAAACAAATAAAAACAATAGATTCGGATCTTGACCGCTTTATGAGTAACTAAAGACAATAATTAGTATGTAGAAACTAATCACCTTCTAAAGCATACCAAAAAGAAACCAAAGATATCACAAGAAGAAGTTACTTTATACCTTAAACTATGAAACTAGTAAAGGTTTAAAGATAAATTCTCAAATAACAGGTCACAAAGGTTCGAAGAACTCTCTCAAATATTATTAATATCAATCTAAATTCTCTTTAATGAATGAAAAGGACTCCTATATATAGGAGATAGGGGAAAAACGTCCAAGACCCCTTATAAGAAGCAAAAAGATCAGCCAAACCCTAGAAAGACAATTACAAGGAATCCTACTCTAGAAAGGAAATAAAGTAACCTAACTAGGAATAAATTTAGTACTTCTAGGAAAGCATTAAATGGTACTTAGGAGACCATAAATAGACTAAGGAAAATATTAATAACCTATATATAAATAAATAAATAAGGTAAATCCCAACTAGGAAAAGAATCTTGACAATCTTGGAAAGTTTGACTAGTCTTCTCTCAAAACTTGGGCAGAAAGCAACTCTTGTTGTGGCTGATTCTTGGACTCTTCTTGACCTTATTTGCATGAAATTGGACCTTAAAATTCCTCATCTTGGGCTTGAATTTGGACCACCAAATAATTGTAGCATTTGGACAATTCATCTCCCTTGGGCTTGAGCTCTTCTTCCCCAATAAGACACATTTGGATCAGCGATTGAAGCCCATTGAGCTTATCATTGAACTCCTTAGTTTGAGATCTTGTTATGGGCTTCCTTGGAGTTTCTAAAGCTTCATCCTTGTCTTTCAATGGAGTAGAGCTTGCTTGGATGCTATCATTTCCCTCTTCTTGAAGAGAATTCGCCCTCGAATTCAAATCTGTATCAAAATGGGAAAGATCAGAAACATTAAAAGTAGCACTAACTTGGAACTCACCAGGAAGATCAAGTTTATAAGCATTGTCTCCAATCGTTTCAAGGACTTTGTATGGCCACTTCCTCTAGGATCTAGTTTCGCATTTCTTTTGGAAGGAAATCTTTCCTTTCTCATATGCACCCAAACCAAGTCACCAGGTTTTAAAAACAACATATTTTCTGCCCTTATTCCTTCGCAATGCAACTTCTTTATTCTTCTTTTCAATTGCAAGCCTTGTTTGTTCATGAATTTTCTTCATCATATCAGCCTTCTTCTTACCATCAAGATTAGCAAAATCATTAGTAGGCAAAGGCAATAAATCAAGGGGGGTAAAGGGGTTGAATCCATTTACAACTTCAACAGGAGTCTTACCAATAGATGAATGGAATGTTCTATTATAAGCAAATTCTACAATAGGTAAGTAATCTTCCCAAGAAGTCAATTTTCCTTTCAAAACAGCCCTCAACATGTTCCCTAAAGTTCTATTAACCACTTCCGTATGCCCGTCCGTTTGTGGCTGTAAAGATGTAGAAAATAGCAATTTAGTTCCCAACTTTCCCCAAAGAATTCTCCAAAAGTGACTTAAGAACTTGGCATCTCTATCACTAACAATAGTTCTAGGTATTCCATGCAATTTAACCACTTCCTTTACAAACAAGTCAACCACATGAGATGCATCATTAGTCTTTTTACATGGGATAAAACGAGCCATTTTAGAAAATCTATCTACTACCACAAATATACTATCCTTACCATACTTAGTCCTTGGCAGCCCCAATATGAAATCCATAGAAATATCAATCCAAGGGGAATTAGAAACAGGTAAAAGAGTATAAAGACCATGCGGCAATGTTCTAGACTTAGCCTATTTACATTCAAGACAATAAGAACACACTTTTTCACAATCCTTTCTCATGCTAGGCCAATAAAAATGTTCAGAAAGTATTTCTAGTGTTTTGGGTATACCAAAATGTCCCATTAGCCCTCCACAATGTGCTTCCCTAACAAATAGTTCAGGCAACGAGCAGTTAGGAACACATAATATATTTTCCTTGAATAGAAATTCATCTTGAAGATTAAATTTCTCTAAAGGACCTAACTTACATTCAGCAAAAATCTCACCAAAATCAGAATCATTAGTATAGAGGAACTTGATTTGGTCAAAACCCAACAACTTTGAAGTAAGAGTAGAGATCAAAACATACCTTCTTGAGAGTGCATCAGCAACCACATTCTCCTTTCCTTGTTTGTAAGCAATTACATAAGGAAAAGTTTCAATAAACTCTACCCATTTAGCATGCCTACGACTAAGTTTACTTTGGCTCTTCAAGTATTTTAATGACTCATAATCAGTCTTGACCACGAATTCTCGAGGCCACAAGTAGTGCTGCTATGTAGCTAACGCCCTTACCAAGGCATATAGCTCCTTATCATAAGTTGAGTAGTTCAATGTTGCTCCACTTAGCTTTTCACTAAAGTAGGCAATTGGCTTGGAGTCTTGCATCAAACCTGCACCTATGCCCTTACCAGAGGCATCACACTCAACTTCAAAAGACTTAGAAAAACCAGGCAATTGCAAAAGAGGAGCAGAACACAATTTATCCTTCAGCAAGTTAATAGCATCCTCTTGTTCCTTTCCCCATGTAAAAACCTTATCTTTTTTAATAACTTCAGTTAAAGGAGCAGCAATGGTGCTAAAGTCTCGCACAAACCTCCTATAAAAACTAGTAAGTCCATGAAAACTCCTAACTTTAGTTACACTATTAGGTTTAGACCATTCTTTTATTGCCTTGATTTTCTCATCATTTACTTCAACTCCCTTAGAACTGACCAAAAAATCTAAGAAAACCACACGATCCACACAGAAAGTACACTTTTTGAGATTAGCAAATAAGCGCTGATTTCTAAGAACCTCAAAAACTTGTTTTAAGTGCTCTAGGTGTTCATCTAGATTTTGAGAAAAGATCAAGAAGTCATCAAAATACACCACAATAAATTTTCCATGGAAATCTTTAAAAATATGATTCATTAGTCTCATAAAAGTGCTTGGTGCATTAGTCAAGCCAAAGGGCATAACTAACCACTCATAAAGTCCATATTTAGTATTAAAAGCAGTTTTCCATTCATATCCAGGATTCATACGAATCTGATGGTAACCACTCTTTAGATCAATTTTAGAAAAGATTTTGGAACCATACAGTTGGTCCAACATGTCATCAAGACGAGGGATTGATGGCGATACTTTACCGTTATCTTGTTGATGGCCCGACAATCTACACACATCCTCCATGTTCCATCCTTTTTGGGGACCAATAGGACTGGAACAGAGCATGGGCTCATACACTCTCGAACAAATCCCTTTTCAAGCAATTCTTCAACTTGTCTTTGTAATTCTTTAGTATCTTCAGGATTGCTCCATAGGCAGGCCTATTAGGAAGTTGAGACCCAGGTACAAAGTCTATTTGGTGCTCAATCCCTCTCAAAGGTGGCAATCCCTTTGGAGTGTCATCAGGAAAAACATCTTCAAAATTCTGCAAAAGAGAAGAAACACTATTTGGCAAAGAAAGAGTTAGTTGTTCAAAATTAATCAATACTTCTTTGTAAGTAAGTAGTATTATGGGCAGCCCCTCTTCCTAGCATTCAAACACTCTTTGGCTTTTATATAAAGGCTCTCATTTTTCTTTTCCTTAACCTCTTTCCTCACACCAAAACATTTTATTTTTTTACTCACACCCTCTTTTACCGCTTTACTTAGATCACTGCCCTCTCTCTCTTTCTCTCGGCCATCTCTCTTTTTTTCTATCTCTTGGCCTTTTTCTTTTCCCTCAAGCTCACTTTTCACCTCTCCCTTTTGTTTTCCCATTGTTTCCCTCAATAGTTTTTTATCTTCAAACACTTGAGAAGGAGATAATGGTGCAAGAGTATACTTCTTACCATTATGCATAAGACTATACCTATTCTTTATCCCATGATGAGTAGTATCCCTATCATACTGCCAAGGTCGGCCAAGTAAAACATGACATGCTTGCATTGGAACTACATCACAAAGAATTTCATCTTCATACCTACCAACATTGAATGAAATCATGCATTGTTTGTTTACTTTTACTTCTCCACAATCATTCAACCACTGGAGCCTATATGGGGTAGAGTGCTTCATGCATGCAATTCCTAGTTTATCCACCAAGTATGAACTCACCACATTTGCACAACTTCCCCCATCAATAATCATAGAATAAGTCTTCCATTTTATCTCACACCTAGTATGAAACAAATTCTCTCTCTGCCCTTCATCAACACTACCCAAATTGATAGTCATAATTCTCCTAACCACCCCAATTATACCATCATTAGGCAGTTCCAAATCATCTTCCTCACTTACACCTTCTCCCTCTTCTTCTTCCCCCTCACTTTTTTCACTCTCATATTCTCCATTCTCTCTAAGTAGGATGTTTCTTCTACTTGGACATTCATGCATCATATGCCCCCTTCCATGACATTTGTGACATTGAATAGAACTTGAAGGTTTAGAAAATTTAGGATTAAAGGTTTTACCTCCCTCCTCAACTTTACCTTTACCTCTATCATCTTGAGGTTTGGAAGGAGCTTTCCCCTCTTGAGTTGACCATGGCTTCTTAGAGATAGTGTTTGGTCGACTTCTCCATGAGTTATTTTGCTGTTTTTTCTCAATTTGTTTTTCAAATTTTACAGACAAATCAACTAACTCATCTAAAGTTACATATTGTTGTATCTCTACTATATTAGCTATTTATGTATGTAAACCATTTAAAAATCTAGCTATTGTAGTCTCTTCTTCCTCCATGCAGTTAGCTTGGATCATAGCCATATCCATGCTTTTGAAGTACTCATCCACCGACATGGAGCCTTGCTTCAAGTGTTGAAGGCGAGACTGTAGATCTCTTTGGAAGTATGATGGAATAAATCGCTTCCTCATTACCCTCTTCATCTCTGCCCACGTAGCAATATGTGGTAGCTCCTCTTGCAATCTGTCCCTAGCAAGCTTTTTCCACCAAGAAGCAGCATAATCAGAAAACTCAACAACAGCAAGTTTAACTTTCTTACCCTCAGAGTTGTTATGGCAATCAAAGATGGCTTCAACTCGTCTCTCCCAATCAAGGTACAAGTCTGGATCCCTTGTCCCCTTGAAAGATGGCATCTTCATCTTTATATTATTTATATTATCATCTTGTACTCTACCTCTTTGTACCTTCCTATCTGTTCTTTCTAGATTAAATTCAACATCAAAATCATCATTATCATATTCAGGATTTACAAAAGGGATATGGGGTACATTCCTTCTAACTTGGGGTCTAACATTATTTGGGGGTACAACATTATTCTCCCTCCAAATTGCAGCTATGGTGTCATTCTGCTCGATAATCATATCCCTCATCTCTTGAAATTGAAGGGTCCATCTCTCAAATTGTTGGTGCATAGCTTGAAGGGTGAAGTCGTTCCTTCCTTTGACCTCGGCTTCTAAACGAGCCCTTTCCTCATCACCACCTGAATTAGACATCTAAAAAAAAAGAATATTGATCTAGTATCACACTTTTAATATGGCTTTTACCCTCTTTTAAACTCACCCACACTTGCCTTTTTCCACTCAAAATAACCTTTGAACGAGAATACTTTGTAGATTTATAATTAAACCAAAACGTGTATCAAGTTCGTAGTAATAAAGTATGGAATCTTGGGGTACAAAAAGAAAGTAAGGAACTAGTCCTAGAACAAGTAGGATTTTGTTGAAACAAAACACGAATAAAAAGGAACTTATTTTAGAATTATAAGAACAAGAAAAAAAAATTCCTCTTATTCTTAAAGATCTAGAATCCCCTCTTCTTGCTACCTTGTTGCTTGGAAACAAATTAATGCAAAACTTGGGGAGCAAGTAATAAGATTTCTTGAATAGAAGTAATAAGCTTTCTTGGGTATCAAGTAATCAAATTTCTTGGAGGACAAGTAATCAAATTTCTTAGAGAGCAAGTTATAATTATTTTTTTCTGTTCACGCTAATGTAAAAAAAAAAAATTCACGACGCTACTTCACGCTACAGTTTTTTTTTTTTGCTCAGAAATCCCAAGATTTATCAAGAACGGAATCTTGATAGAACCTCTCTGACACCACTTGATAACAACAAGGTTAAGGGAGATCACAAATAGAGAATTGAATATTAGAATGCGGAAGCACAAAGAAAAGAAACAAAAAAACTAACTAAAGATATGGGAAATTCGAAGGAAAGATCCACGAATTTCCAAGGATTAGATGTTCTAAGGCCTTGAAAAGATCCAAGTAACAACGTATAGATTTATGGAAGAAATCTAACGCCTTTACTTGAGAAAATGAATCAAAACGATAGATTCGGATCTTGACCGCTTTATGAGTAACTAAAGACAATAATTAGTATGTAGAAACTAATCACCTTCTAAAGAATACCAAAAAGAAACCAAAGATATCACAAGAACAAGTTACTTTATACTTTAAACTATGAAACTAGTAAAGGTTTAAAGCTAAATTTTCAAAGAACAAGTCACAAAGGTTCGAAGAACTCTATCAAATATTATTAATATCAATCTAAATTCTCTTTAATGAATGAAAAGGACTCCTATATATAGGAGAACGGGAAAAAAATGTCCAAGAGCCCTTCTAAGAAGCTAAAAGGTCAGCCAAACCCTAGAAAGACAATTACAAGGAATCCTACTTTAGAAAGGAAATAAAGTAACCTAACTAGGAACAAATTTAGTACTTCTAGGAAAGAATTAAATGGTACTTAGGAGACCATAAATAGACTAAGGAAAATATTAATAACTTATATATAAATAAATAAATAAGGTAAATCCCAACTAGGAAAAGAATCTTGACAATCTTGGAAAGTTTGACTAGTCTTCTCTCAAAACTTGGGCAGAAAGCAACTCTTGTTATGGCTGATTCTTGGACTCTTCTTGACCTTATTTGCACGAAATTGGACCTTAAAATTCCTCATCTTGGGCTTGAATTTAGGCCACCAAATAATTGTAGCATTTGGACAATTCCTCTCCCTTGGGCTTGAGCTCTTCTTCCCCAATAAGACACCTTTGGATCAGCGATTGAAGCCTGTTGAGCTTATCATTGAACTCCTTGGATTGAGATCTTGTTATAGGCCTCCTTGAGTTTCTAAAGCTTCATCATTGTCCTTCAATGGAGTAGATCTTCCTTGGATGCTATCAGGATGTCCCATGAAGGTCAAGAAGGTATGAAGGTTGGTTCTTCTTTGAACTCAAGTATGAAAGGTGAATTGCTTAGATTGTAATGATGTTATACCTAATGTGTTGGTGTGGTGTTGATGACGTAGTTTTCTCATCCTTAACCCTCTACACTTGAATTAGCTATGAAGTATGTATGTATATTATGGTATGATTGCTATATGATTGAAAGGTAGTTCTCATGATTATAATGTAATGTAAAGTGAAAGGTTTACTCACTTGCTAAGTGTTTCTAAAGTGAAAGGATTGTTACTCACTTATTAACACATATGAGCTACTATGGTAAGATCTCTACATAAGAGTCTAGTAAAGGCAAATGTGAACTTATGTGATAACTAATGATGATTACAAAAGGGAGTTATATGCTTAGCACCGAAAGGGCATGTAAATGAGATGGTGATCTCACGTTTAGTAAGTCCGGCTACCCACATGGGTTTCCTCATGTTTAGCAAGTCCAGATTACCCACGATTTGTGTTGTCTCATGAGATGGAAACCCCCACGTTTAGTAAGATAGGATTTCTAGAAGCAATATCCCTAATGTAAAAGTAAATGAAGGTATGAAAGGTGTGAACTCTTACTAGGGCTTTCTTAAGGGTTTCTACATAGTATAAGGGAGGGTATGGGACTTCTTTTGCACATTGCACATGTGGGATCCTAAGAGATGGTTGTAGTAGTGTTCTCTTATGATTATGATGATTATGACTTATGTATGATGAAGCTATGTTATGTATGATCATTATGAATATGGTAAGTTATGATGAAATATGATCATATGAATGTATGCATGAAGTAGGTTGCTTAATGTGATACTTAGCTTTGAATAGGGTTATGGGGTTTTTATTCTTTGCATTGCACTAGTATTGTTTGGGTTATCTACATGTTGGGATGATATTATGTTGGTTTGGATTGTGATGCTTACTTAGTGTGCATATTGGATTTACTTGGTAAAAGCATGTTTTGACTAAATGTCCTTTTATGCATATTTCAATGGTTTTTATGCATAGTAGTCATACTTAGTACACGTGTTGTACTAACCCATATTTTCTCCCTTTTCCCCAAACATTTAGGTTCGGGCCGTTGAGGATTCAAGCTTACTTCTCAAGACACTTGGAGTTGCTTCCCCAAGTTGGTGAGTCCTTAAGTCCGAGGTCAAGACCCTTAGCTTCTATGTTTATTTTTTTGCTTATGTTGAAAGACATTGTTGTACTTTCCTATTTTAAGAATTCTTATTGATGTAAGGGCTAAGTCTCATTCTCGATAGTTCTATGTCTAGATGGTACATTGTGACGAAGTTAGATTTTGGTTTTCATATATGATGTGAAGTTGAACTTTCTAAGTAAAAGTTTTAAATTTTCCATGATTTTATTCTTTGATACATGCTATGACGAATGCTAAGGGCTTGTATAAGACCTCTTTGAGGTCGAATACGCCGGTAACGACTAGGGGGGTGCTCTTGGGTCATTACAAAGGTGTTATAGAAATAAAGTTTATGTTTTCTCAATTTAAAAAAGTGATACATTTGGGAATACTTAGTTCCTTTATACTCTTGCTCAAATCTTGGTTAACACTCTTTCTCAAATTTCCCTTTACTGTCACAAAAACTCAGTTTAAAACAATTATGTTTTGTTTAAGAGAATACCAGTAAGAACTCAATGAATACTCTAGTATAGGGTTCATGCTGAAAAAAGGATATGAACAATAAACTCCAGTAATCTCAATACACAATATACGACAATTCAATAATTAGGAATACAAATTCAAAAATCAGGAACTCAAGAACTCGGAACTCAACATCAATTCATCTGAAGAATACTCAAATCTAAGGATAGAACCCTAGGTTACTATTTTACTGATTTGAAAGTAGATGTTAGGGGTGAGGATGAACTAGTCCAACACTACGATAGCCTTACATACCTGGAAGAACGAAGTTCTTTGGCGAAATCGATGAAACTCGAAGAACGCTTGAACCCTAGCTAGATTTTTTCCTTTTGGAACCTTGCTCTAATGTCCTAAAGTGTTGATGAACGTAAAAATAATTGCCTTACACTTTCTAAGCCCTTAATAAGGTGTAAAACATTGTGGTTTAGGCTTAGAATAGGGGTTAAAATAACATTGTTTAAGTACTAAACGCATAGGGGAAAGAACAAAATGACCCCAGCCCTTAAAACTGAAAAATGCCTTAAACGGGAGGTTTCACGAACGGTATGAAGCTTCACGGCTCGTGAAACTGTTCACAGGCCATCTAGTCGGTCGTCAAGTTTTACCTGCCCGACATTGCTTCACTAAAACGGGCATAATTTTTAACTCCAAACTTGAAATGAGGAAAACTTGGTGGCGTTGAAAAGAGGACTCAAAGACCTTTAATTTGATATGTCATGGGACACCTAGTTCATTTTGTTCTGAGTGATATCATCGTTTGAAGTTGATAAAGGACTTAAAAATTGATAGGTCCCTTTCACGGATGACTTATTCACAGCCCGTGTGAAGCTTCACGGACCATCTATGTGTCCGTGAAACTTCATGGATGTTGGTTCAACTTCATGGAGGCGCTAATGTGAATATTAATTAACAAGGCGAAAGAGAAATTCTTTCAAAAGTGTATCTCTTATTTTGCATCTTTTTTTATCACAACGAATACAAGATTCTTTGGAAAATTTTGCTAACGACACAAATATCCTTGTTGGCAATTTATTAAAAAAATAATTATTGAAAAAGTTTATAAGAACGGAACAAGAATCTTTGGGAAAATGTAGCAACAATTACCTATCATATTGGTATTTTACCAACAAAAAATAAATTAGTTAGCCCAACTTCACCAACAAAGCAGGATTCTTTGTTGGCAAATTTACCAACAGTGATACGATTCTCACAAGAAGAATCATAATAAACAGCGGAAAACAAGAAAGATAGAAGAAGAGACACAAGATAAGAAACAATTGGCAACTAAAGGATGTGTTAAATCCAATAACCTCCAATTTATATTCTAACAAGTACCTAATCCGGATAAATAGATAGACACAACAAGAAGAAACAAAGAGAGAAACCTATTGGGTATATTAAACCCAAAGACCTCACTTCGTTAATCCAACAAGAAGCACCTAACTATTACGAAGACATTAAGGGAATCGATATCCCAAGCAACCCCTGTTTCTAAACAAGTTCCAACAAAAGCTTTACCAAGCTTTCAAACACTCACACAAGGAGTTTAGGTTTACAACCATAATATTCAAAATCAGTCTCCTCAAAAATGAACCACTAAAGGCCTATTTATAGTTTTAGGCATTATTACATAGATGGGCCCAAAAATGACCCGAAATGGGCCAATGGGCGAGCCAAGTCAGGCTCGCCAAATGGCTTGGCGATGCGCCCAATGGGTTCGTCGAGAACCCTGCTCCTTGGCTTCTCCCTTGAAGGCTTGCTGTAACTTTCGGTGGTCTTGGGATCCATTGGGCGATGCGGCGATGGGCCTCCTGTCCACTTGGCTATGGACCTTGCTGTTGATGCCTGTTTGGACATTAGACGATCTGGTGGTCATCGCCCAAGTCATTGGGCGATGCACCAATTACTCTTCAGCTCGCCGAGTGATGAACTTCCAGTTGTAGCTTCTTGGGACCCTAGGTGATGTTAGAACCCTTACCAAGGTAGCTTGGCGAGTCGCCGAAGTGGAGGTCAGCTCGCCGAATGGAGCAACATATTCATTTGCTCCTCCTTGCTTCATTAGGCTTCCCATGCTCCAAGCTATCACCCAAGCATGGTTTTGCCCATGCAAGGCATGGAACCCCGTTCTCATCATCCATATATGCCAAACAGCCTCCATCCTTGTGAATACTCCATCAAAGCATTGAAGTTCATGAATGGATAGCCTTGAGGCAATCTGGATTGCATCATTCTTCCCTTCTTGAAAAGGATTCGTCCTCGAATCCATACCTTGCAAAACCATAGGGGAAGCAAACAAGAACAAGATCCTCATGGCATGAGGGTTAGCGTTAGCGATAACAAATTCATAACCATGCCAAGGATGCACAAATTTAACATATAACCAAGCATCACAAATATCAACAAAGGGTTTGTAACCCATCAAAGTAATAGATACTTGGCTACCTAATAGACTTTGACAAAGGGGTAGAACAAAGGAACGAATACACTTAAACAACTTCATATGTGAGTTCTCATTGGTTCCACATTCAAACAAGCACAAGGCCTCCCTTATGTCAAGTAGATAAAATTGAGTCCTCAAATCCAAACCTTGTAAACCCATAAAGATAACAAGCAAGGAGCTTATCCTCTTAGCCTGATGGGTAGTACAAAGGTTAACACTTAAAACAATTAATCGAGGAGACTCAAACTCAAGGAACAACCAAACATCCTCTATTGTCATGGCTATGAAGCCCACAGATGGAGGACAAGGACAATAGTTATTATTTTCATCATCATGGTAATACCACCTTAAAGATGAAACTCCCACCAGTTCAAATATCCTCAAACATCCACCGGGATCAAAAGGATAGAAGGTCCACAAACTGGATCAAGTGCTTCTCCATTTATCAGGTGGGCACTCGTTCCGCCCAACAACACACTCCACTCAACAGCATGAGTATCATCATATGTAAACAAGTAATAGAGAAAGGTGTCTCTTAAATCTATTTCCTCTAGGGTGTCTTCATGGGTATGACTTCTAATAGATTCAAACTCATGAGTCATACCATTGACAATTGAAACACACCTAGAAGAAGAGGTAATGGAGAAACAAACACCACCTTCCTCCGCATCACATTCCTTCCCTAGAAAAGTACTCTCATCTTCCAAGAAGAGATTTCCATCTTTGGGAGGGAAAGCTTCACACCATAATGGGTTGCTATAGATAGTATAGTTATTAAGAACTACACTACTCTCAAGATTCACACCACTAGGTACATCACTAGGAGTGATTTCATCATCTTCGAATATGATATTGTACTTGAAGAGGGGTTGATCAACCACTGGGGAAGAATTGAGACAAGCAAGTTCACCCTCAAAAAGACATATATCAGTTTTCGAAGCATTTTCAAGCACATGATCTCTATGAGCAAAGCAAGCAATTGGATCTGCTACAAAAGATATGCTCAAAGAGTCACTCTTATTCAAATGATCAACATTTTCATTAGTATCACCAAATTGAAGTTTCTTAATCACATTACAAGAACCCTCAACCAGTACACTACACTCACAAGCAGGTTGATCAATACAATTATCACAAGATAGTGAACTATCATTCAAAACACAGGTGTCAACACTAGGTGAACACAAATCGATCTTACTAGAAGAATAAATTCGGTCATCAATAGGATCAACTAGTGTATCCACACTCTCAACAAGCACATTATCAACACATGGTAAAGAATCAATAGGCTCACATAAAGGCAAGCTACCATTCACACTTTGTTCATTTGCAATGGTAAAAGTGCTAAGTTTAGCTATTGTACCTTGATGCCCGCAAGAAAGCTCTTCCTTACCCTCAACTGACACTCCCTTAGGAATGTTTGGACAGCCCACAAGTGTATCCATTTAAAGGGCTTCACGAGGATCTTGCAAAAGGAAAGAAATAGAATGGGGAGGGGAAGAGTGAGATGGGTTAGCTTGCAACTCATGATCCTTAAGGATCAATTAACTTTTGACTCCACTTCCTTCCTTATCTCTTTATGCTCAGCCAACAACAACTTGGCCTTTCCTTTCAACCCCCTCATTTCTCCTTCTCCTTAGGCCTCAGCCTCCACATGTCCTTCCTCTTTCCTCCTTTTATCCCTCAACTCATCCATTTTTTGATACATCTCTATGACCTGGGATGGTGACATTGGCTTAAGGACATATTTATGACCCACTGACATGACGGTGTATGTGTTGTGCCTTCCATCATGTGTGGACGCATGGTTGTGTTGCCAGGGTCTCCCGAGTAGTTGATGCTTATCGTGATCAATGACACTAATCTACGGTATGAGTGTCTACGATCGTAGACAATATAGTAACTCAACTAAAGGTTGGGGTCGTGTCCCAAGGGAGTGGTTTTGAGAATTGATAGAAAAATAAAATTTAGTTCTAACTAGTAGTAGCTAAAGATATTAATGATTAAAAACATAATAAATCAAAAGGGGGTGACACAAAAGTGTCAAATATCGATTTGGGGGTTTTGTCACAAGTAGTAAAAACAACAAAAATAGCAAGAAATAACAAAATACGCCTAAAATGATACTAGAATCAAATGTGTATAAAAAATTAAACCATGATTTAAGCGAAGGAAGACGAATGGAGAAGACCCACTTCCAACTTGGGGAAGATGAAATCCTTCTTTCTTCAAGTCTCCCAAAACCCTCTCCAAACTTGAGAGAAAATATCCCAAAGGTACTATTCTATTCTGGGAATTAAAATTAATGTTCGACTCCTTAAAAATTAATAACAAGTTTAATATTTATAGACTTCAGAAAATAGTGCTGGCGAATCTTTTGGCAAGGTTAGTCGGAATCACCGATTAACTCGGCAATTCCTCTTTTGGTGTAGTTCGTCGCCGTCTTTCACTAGCCTTCAGCGTCGTCGTGCTTTGTGTCATTGGGCGGTATAGTACTCCTTCGAGGAACTATTCGGCAAAGCACCAACTGCTCCTTTCATCGCCTTTTTTATCCTTCTTCTTCAGGGCTTCGCGTACTAGAACAAAGGGTAGAGTGCGTCCTTTCGGCGAGTCGCCAAGTGTGCTTGGCGATGCGCATGCTTCAGCCTTTTTGTTCCTTTTTGCGCTTAAGTGTCCATGCTTCCACCAAAACTTCAAATACTTGAAACTTGAGAGTTTTCATCAGATATTGAGACAAAATAAGCATTTGAGGACACTATTTCTATCAAAATAAAGCCCTAAATGAGTCCAATTTGTGGACTCATCAACACCCCCAACTTAAACTTTTGCTTTTTCTCAAGCAAACTTAAGTTCAGCCGTTCAAAAAGGGGGTCTCAAATAGTGCTACACAAGACTCAATCATGAATGCACACAACAAGACTCAATTTACTTATGCAAGGATCAATTGTGTACTCAAAGATTCAAGTTGTGACACACCATTACCAAAGATTCTCATGCTCGCAATACTTGCTACTTTTGCAAGTTCAAGCTCAACAAAAAATATTTCAATACCAGCACATAAAAGATGATTCCATATTTACACACAGAGGTTAATCATTTCAAGACCAGGAATCAGATGCAACGCTCACACTCTAAAACGAGGAACACAATGCATGTTTTCACCCATAGCAACCTTATTTTCCAATCGACTTTCGATTCGGCTTACTCAATATCGAAAACGTATTTTTAAGGCTTGTAATGAGGATGAGTGCAAAGGTATGGTCATTTAGGCTCAATGACTTCTTTCTCGTGAGATGTGGTACTCTCAAAGCGTTCTCTTCTTTTACTTTATTAATTCTTTTTCTAGTGCTTCTATGTCATCATTTTATTCACCTCCATGGATTGCTTGGAAACCCAATTTCTTTTGTACTTTATTCCATAATTTTTTTTCCATCGTTCTGCAACACCATGGGTTAAAGGGGACTTTTCTTGCACTTCTTTACTTCTCCTTTTCCTTTTTCACCACACCCCCAACTTAGGTTGTTGGCCTAAGTTGGCAATTCGCTAAACCACAAATCAAGAGGAATATAGGTAGTGGGTCAAGTAAGGTCTAAGGTTCATCAATGTTCTTCCAAATAAAGGTAAGGCTCAAAGGGTGTTCAAAAGAGTTTCACACGCTCACGGGTAGGCCATAAAAGAGGTATATGTCAAATTTGGCTCACACTCTTTAAAGTTACCTAAGATCATTTCAAGAGGACACCTTTCTAAATTAATCAGACTAACAAGGCAAATTCTAGGTTTATTCATGCATGGTTCATAGCAAGCTAATCACACAAGGCATTGACACTTAAAGCAAACAAGACTACACACTTTCGCTAGTGTGCAATGGTCATTACAAGAGAATCAATTCGATAAATGGCTAATCATAAAAAGATGCATAGAGTTCACATATTGTTTATGCAACTTTATTTGGCATCATCGTAGCCGTACATTCATGTTCGTTCAATTGAGAGCACTATTCAAGTCATTGGTATTGATCGAAACTGAGACTTAAATTTGTACGAGAACAACCACTTTCAACACAAGTGGTGGCTTCAAAAAATAATAATAATTTTTTGGAAGGGTCAAAATCGTTTTGCAATTTAAAATAAAAGGAGCCATAAGCTCAAACATTCATGAAAGCAGTGTAAACACAATTTTAAACAAAACAACCCAAATATATACAAAACATGAATCACAAATAGCACACAAAAGGTGAACCTCACCCCACTACAAATAAAAATCATTTGTCCTCAAATGCAAATAAAATTAACCAAGATTTTGAAGATAGCCATGGCTAGAGAAGAAGGTAAATAGGGGATCCTGGCTAATGGGTCGCTTCATATGTCTGGGAATTAGTACTCAGAATGACCACCAGAAGGACCAGCTCCACCAGATCTAGCAGCAAGAGATTTTTCCGAAGAAGCTTGCACAACAGCATCTATCATTATTTCGTCTGTCTCAGTCGAGTCTTCATTTGCAGCTCCCTCAGTCTCTTCATGCGTCACTTCATTAGTCTTTGCTTCTGACTCATGGTCGTCTACCTGTTTCGGTCTACCCTCATGTCCATTAATCTTCTGAGGAAATTCAGGCATGTTTGGTATCTCTACTGTTCCAATGACCATGGACATATCAGTGGCCTTTAGTTGGTCTACATCTTTTCTTAGTTCAGCAATGGCAGATTTTAATGCCATCACCTCCTCTGTGGACCCTTGGTTTTGCTCACACACCACTATTCTGGCTGCTAGGACATCAATGGTAGTGCTCAGAGGTGTCATAGCATCAGTTAAGGCAATCCGGATCATGTCTGGAACAGAGGCCTCTAGGTTAGCCGCTCGATGAATAGCAGAAAGAGCCAGCGGTCCCATCCAGAGTAGGGACGCCCGGGTGAGTGGAAGCCGGGAAACAGCAGCAACTGTAGTGGGTCTTGACGATTGTGCAGCAATAGAAGAACTTGGAGTATCAGCGGGAGTAACAGTGGCAATGGATATACTTGAAGGCCCAGGGGCCGGAGCAGGCAGAGATGTCTTTGCAGGCGATGATTCTGTGTTGACTAACTCCATCGCTACTGTCTTCTTCCTTTTTGCTTGATCCTTAAGGTACTCGTCTTCGATCTTCCAAATATCAGTAGAGGATGTGGGTATCACAAGGCACTAAAGCTTTTTTGCGTAATTATGTGATCAAGACTTGGAATGAAAGTGAGGTTCGGCTCTGCCTTGCACGCATGAGTAAATTTTGAAAGGATGATTGTACCTAAATTTATCTGAGTTTCTTATATTATGCAACCCAGGCAAGCCGCCTTGGCGAGGCGAAGGATTGATTCATTCTGGGATGGCATAATTGCGCTGCTGATAAAACTGAACCAGAACATTGCTACTATGGTTAGTTCTTTCTTTTCAATCGAAACTCCTTCTGCCAACCACTTGGGAGTCTCATCTGCAATTAGTGGGGCTAACCACTTTTTCATATCATCTTGCTACTTTGTTCTAATCAAGTACTGACAATGATCCCCAATGTTTGTGGACGCAGCGTTGATTTCCTCGCTATCACACTTCACCCTTCTATCTCTAACAACCACATAGTCAACTTCTTTGAAGGTTGTTGCTAGTTGCTTTTGCTGGGGTATTAGTGCATTGTATGCACTATAGAATTCTCTTACCCATTTTGGAATATAAAGGCCACGAGGTTTGGTGAAGGTTTGAAACTGGTGGTATCTCAAACATTCCATTATCTATGGGTGCCTGTCTATAACCCCTTCTATGGACAGACGCTTTTCCTCCAAAAAATTTCTCAGCCCCTCAGCCTTTACTTGATTCATAGATTTGGGCGGAGGACCTTGCACTGGAGGTGTTAATACCATTTCCTGCTTTGGAACTGGAAGTGTAGTAGTGGTAGGTTGGTACGTCCTGGCCCTGGATGAATCATTCAGCTTCTTAATTCGTCACTTGGCCTTCTGTGCTAATAGCATATCTTTCTTATCAAAACCCACATCTTTGCTTTTAGATTGGTTGGGGTTATTTCTATAAAAGCCATTACTATCAGTGCTTGCATCTGTCAATTCAAGGTTCTTGTGTTTGCCTTTCCCTTTTTCACCATTTGTGGAAAGTTTAGCAACTTTGTTTGTGAACACGTCTGCATCTTCTTTGATTGTGATCCTTTTTGTTCTACTTCTAAGTGACTTGCTTCTTCCTGCAACTTTAGATCTAGCCATTTCTGCAACGGATCCGGAGGAGGTTAAAACAACTAAATCAAGTTCAGAGGGATGCAATTACAAACAAACAAGTCAGATAGATCGGCGAGTCGCCAAGTTGCTTTGGCGATCACGGCTTTATTCGCTGAAGTATGTAGTGCAGAAAGGTTCGAGAATGCAGACAAAGGGCGACTAAAGAGACCTTCAGCAAGTCTCCGACTGCGTATGAAGATCATGGCGTTTGACTTAGAGTTACAGAGCACTGACTATGAATAGTATAAATTTAAAAGCGAGATGAAGTCCCTTGGGCGAACTGCCAAGTGATTCAGCGAGCTCGCCTCAGCACGCTGAATAGCCTAAATTTATCAGGGAGGCACAACACATGAACTAGGATAATGTTACTTGGAATGAGAGCATAAATATCATAATTAAATGCAGAGTTTGGAAAACCAACCTTTTGGGCAGATTAGGTCAAAATTGAGATGCTAGGTGGCAGGTTCTTACAGATCCAAGCACTACTAAAGCAGCTAAAATACTTACGAGGTGCGAAAATTCTGAAAATGCTAAGTAGGTGTGATTTTGCGAAAATCGAGAGTGAGAATATGAAAAAGGTTGAAAGTTCAGACCCGTGATTTTATAACATCTTTCCAGATCTTATCCATTCGGCGACATTAATTGGATTTGCTTTGCTACTCAGCGATCTGTCAAGTGTTTATCTATCTCACCGAGTTTTATAGGACCCTCAGTCAAAGTGAGGATCCAAATTGTGGTCTTGGTAGTAGTCGCCAATCTAGTCAGCGATTCGCTAGTTGGACTTGTGTAATTCATCCTGCACTTTTTCACAAACTTTTCATGCTCAATCCTACAAAATCAAAACACCTTTATTTTAAAAATAACAGAATTACAGTAATTAAGGGCTTTGGGTTGCCTCCCAAACAGCGCCTTAGTTAATGTCGTGGCATGACGCGGGTTAGCACCTAAATATCACTTTTGGGGTTAGCCAAAGCATCGTTTGGCGACCCCTTTCCTTGTGCTTGATGGAGATGAGGCATTACATGACCCAGGAGAGTTTCAATTACCTGGATGGATCTGGAGTGAGAACCGCTTATCTGGTTTAGCACTTCTACAATTTCTCTAATCTTCTCCAGCACTCTATCTTGCTCATTTAGTTTTTGAAGAATGGTTACTAACATATCTTCGATATGCTTATTCTCAATGTCCATAGATCCTCCCTGCTCAATAGGTGGTCTGCATTTGCTCTTCTCTTTGGATATCACCTCCAATTCCTCGACCTTTTGGTTCAAGTTATCCATCTGACCCAGCAAAATGATCAATTGCTGGTCCTCTTCAGTATCCTTGTTGGTTTTCGCCACAAGATCAAGGAATTTGGTTGCGGTCTCATAGGGATATTTCTCACGACCACCTGGCATAAGTTGGTCGATTAAGCCTCTGTTTTCTGGATTCAAACTCCTATAGAAGTATTCTGGTAGAACTAAATCGGGGATTTCATAAGTTGGGCATTGTATCATTAGTGTTTTAAACCTTAGCCGCGACTCATGAAAAGTTTCTCCTTCTAGATGCTTGAGGTTCAAGATGTAATCCCTGAATCTCATCACTTTTACTGAGAGGTGCTCCATTGGTCCACCATCTCCATCATGTATACTCATTATCCTGGCTTAACACACAAACAAGCTAGACAAAACTAAGAGTTAGGTAAGTAGACTACAACTAAAAAGAACAAAAATTCTACTAATCTAAAAATTCTCAAATAACACCACTCCCCGGCAACGGTGCCATTTTGATGCTTATCGTGACCAACGACACTAACCTACGATATGAGTGTCTACGATCGTCGATAATATAGTAACCCAACTAAAGGTTGGGGCCGTGTCCCAAGGGAGTGGTTTAGAGAATTGATAAAAAAAAAAATTAGTTCTAACTAGTCATAGCTAAAGATATTAACGATTAAAAACATAATAAATCAAAAGGGGGTGACACAAAAGTGTCAAATATCGATTTGGGGGTTTTGTCACAAGTAGTAAAAATAATAAAAATAGCAAGAAAATCAAGTATGGAGAAGAGTTCTTGGGGTATGACCGCAATACAAGTTGAGATAAATTGTTGGGTACATGCCTTCGATAGGAAATTTGCAAGATAATAGTGACTAGGCTAAGCTCTAGATGGAAATAAGTTCCCTCTCGGGCAACTTACCCCGTTTCAAATGTGTTCCTCTCGGACACCCATTTGCCACATGAAGGCCAGCCTACGTCTTACCCCACTCACTCTCTCGAGCTGAGTGTTAGGATATGGGACTAGGGCTCACCCTCTCGGGTTGAACCTAATGTCGACCCACTCCATAGGTCATCAGTCTAGCGGACTTGGTTTCGCGACCTCCCTCTCGGGCAAACCGAAAACACATGGGTGGTTTTGTATTTACAACTACAAATCCATTAAATTAAACCACAACCACTAGGTGAAATCACCATTAAAATACATCTAACCTTTCAGCAAGCAAGACCCAACAACAATATCAACACATACTTACTAAATCACACCCCAAGAATGGGGTTTTTAGCCACACATCAAAAAATAACAAAATACACTTAAAATGATACTAAAATCAAATGGGTATAAGAAATTAAACCTTGATTTAAGCAAAGGAAGAAGAATGGAGAAAACTCACTTCCAACTTGGGGAAGATGAAATCATTATTTCTTCAAGTCTCCCAAAACCCTCTCCAAACTTGAGAGAAAATATCCCAAAAGTACTATTCTATTCTCGAAATTAAAATAATGTTCGACTCCTTAAAAATTAATAACAAGTTTAGTATTTATAGACTTCAGAAAATAGTGCTGGCAGATCTTTTGGCGAGGTTAGTCAAAATCGCCGATTAACTTGGCGATTCGCCCTTTGGTGTAGTTCGTCGCCGTCTTGCACTAGCCTTCAGCGTCGTCGTGGTCTGTGTCATTGGGCGGTATAGAACTACTTCGCGGAACTATTCAGCAAAGCGCCAACTGCTCCTTTCATCGCCTTTTTTATCCTTCTCCTTCAGGGCTTCGCGTACTGGAACAAAGGGCGGAGTGCGTCCTTTCGGCGAGTCACCAAGTGTGCTTGGCCATGCGCAGGCTTCAGCTTCTTTGTTCTTTTTAGCCTTTTTTTTCCTTTTTGCGCTTAAGTGTCCATGCTTCCACCAAAACTTCAAATACCTGAAACTTAAGAGTTTTAATCAGATATTGAGACAAAATATGCATTTGAGGACACTATTTCTATCAAAATAAAGCCCTAAATGAGTCCAATTTGTGGACTCGTCAGTAGTACATGACTAGCTTGCATGAGAATCACATCACAAAGGACAACATCTTGATATTTCCCAATTTGGAACTTAATCAACACTTGCTCATGTACCCTAAATTCCACATCATTCAACCATTGAAGTGTGTATGGTTTAGAAAGCTTAGTGGTAGGAAGCTTTAAGTAGTCCACCACGGCAGTGCTAGCAAGGTTGGCACAACTTCCACTATCAATGATCAAGACACATACTTTGGTTCTGGATAAGGCACTTGGAGTAGAAGATATTGTCTCTTTGCTTATGATTGATCATGGCCTACAGTCCGCCTTACCACATACGATGGTAGTGTGAACTCTCTCTTTTAAGTCTCATCCATTCGTGATAGCCCATCCTCTATGGCAGTTAAACGCTTATGCATGCTCCCAATCGTCCGACTTACATCCATGATCGCTTCCATGATAGTTTCCAAAGTAACCTTCCCCTTAGGTGGGTGGGTTTCACGTCCGGTTGCCATGGTGAGCAACAGCCGCTTCGTCACAGTACTTACTTATGGGCTAACAGGTCACACTTTGGCCAAGTATCCTACAAAGAGACTCCCGAGAGCCAGAAGTATTAAAGGAATGGCCATAGGAATGGGCCTGCCTTTCTTTTCTTAAAAAATGGCAAATTACACCGAATTTGCCTTCAACCAAGCCTTTCCGTTCCGAAATCGAGAAAGATCACTCTAAAAAGTAAGTAAGTACCTAACAATTAAGACAACTCAACAAAAACAGCACACAACGTTAGCGTTAGTAAAATGAACTCACAATCATTCATGTTTACACACCTTTAATTGCCTCTCAAACTGGTGTGGCTAATGTTGAAGATTGCTTATACTCGATCGATCACAAGGTCTCAATTTCTACTCTTGGCCAGAGTGGATTTTTGTTTCAAGAAGAACGGATGACTCAATTAAATCAAACAGACTTGAATCAAGAAGTTAACTACGAAATAAAATGAAAAAACATGAAAAGGAAAAGCACAAACAAAGAAGTGAATTCAAGAATCAATAGTCAACAAGTAGAGTAGTTACGAGTTGAAAATCAGTTTAGGATTCGTGACAACGAACTAGAATCAGAAAGAAAAGAAACTAGGAATTAGAACCTGAGATGAAAGGGGTCATAAGACGAGTTTCCCATTGCCAAATTGCCTGTTTTCTATGCCAAATGAGAAGTTCAGCTCGCCAACTTGAAGATTGACTCGCCAAACTTGAAATCCGCCAAGGCAACTCGGCGATCTAGGTGGAAGTTTGGCGATGCGCCGAATGGATTCGGCGACCAAGGCTTAGCTCGCCGAAATTTCCAGTGTCTTCCTCAAAATGAAGTCCAACTCGGCAACCTAGCTGCCCAAAGGGTGAGGCGCCGAGTGGAATGGGCGATCCATGTCGG
This sequence comes from Solanum verrucosum, assembly GCF_900185275.1. Classification (NCBI taxonomy): domain Eukaryota; kingdom Viridiplantae; phylum Streptophyta; class Magnoliopsida; order Solanales; family Solanaceae; genus Solanum; species Solanum verrucosum. Next base: position 48,485 of record NW_026019752.1, read on the forward strand.
GACTTGCCCAAATTCTTAAAGCTGCACTTACCCAATTTCAAAAATTGACCTGTTGTGGTCTCCCCCCCCCCCCCCTTCCTTTGTCCTTTAGTCTTTCCCCTTTTAGGTAAATTCCTTTTGTACAAACTCTTTCGAACTTTCTCTTTCTTCCTTTTTGGATCAAACTCTTTCTCTTTTGAAGATTCCTTCCTTGAAGATTTGACTGTTCTTCAAGAACTTCAAGAACAACTATGAAGATCGAAAAAAATAAACCTCGAAGATTTTTAGCTCGGAATTTCACGAAATTCAAGATACAAGCTCTCTTAGATATAGGGAAAACCCCAATACTTTTTAGCACTTAATTCCTTGTCAAATCTTCCAGATTTCAAAACTCACTTGTCTTCTTTCTTCAAGTCATAAAGAACACCATGAACATGAAGAACACCCAATTTTCAAACCCAATGGATTTCTAATCCATTTTCACCCAAATTTTAGCTATGAGCTCCTAAGGGTACAGCGATCAAACCCCAATACCCAAGAGTCTCCAATTTAACCTAAATCTGAAAACCCATTTGAAGTTCTTCAAGCTTCTTCACCCAACAATGGTGAATTCTTCAATAGAGCTCCAAACTTAACCAAATCTCAGATCTAAACTCAAATAAGGTTAGGGAACACTAATCTAACCTTAGAAACTTCAAACAAGACTCAAATCAACAAAATATTTTTGGGGTTTTCTAGAAAAATGTTTTTGACCTTCTTCTTTTTTGTAACAACCCAAGACTAGAATTCATAGGAATGAATCTAAGTCTTGCTCTGGTACCAAATGATACGATTCTGACAAGAAGAAACACAATAAACAGCGGAAAACAAGAAAAATAGAAAAAGAGACACAAGATAAGAAACAATTGGCAATTAAAGGATGTATTAAATCCAATAACCTCCAATTTAGATCCTAACAAGCACCTAATCCAGATAAATAGATAGACACAACAAGAGGAAATAAAGAGCAAACTATGGGTATGTTAAGCCCAAAGACCTCCCTTCGCTAATCCAACAAGAAGCACCTAACTCTTACAAAGACCTCAAGGGAATCGATATCCCAAGCAACCCCCGTTTCTAGACAAGTTTCAACAAAAGCTTTACCAATCTTTCAAACACTCACACAAGGAGTTTAGGTTTACAACCATAATATTCAAAATGAATCTCCTCTAAAATGAACCCCTAAAAGCCTATTTATAGTTTTAGGCATTATTACATAGATGGGCCCAAAGGTGACCCGAAATGGGCAAATGGGCGAGCCAAGTCAGGCTCGCCAAATGGCTTGGCGATGCACCCAATGGGTTTGGCGAGAACCCTGCTCCTTGGCTTCTCCCTTGAAGGTTTGTTGTAACTTTCGGCGGTATTAGGATCCATTGGGGGATGCACCAACGGGCCTCCTGTCCACTTGGTGATGGACCCTGCTCCTGACGCCTGTTTGGACATTAGGCGATCTGGTGGTCATAACTCAAGTCATTGGGTGATGCGCTAATTGCTCTTTAGGTCACCGAGTGAGGAACTTCCAGTTGTAGCTCCTTGGGACCTTAGGCGATGTTAGAACCCTCGCCAAGGTAGCTTGGCGAGTCGCCAAAGTGGAGGTCAGCTCACCGAATGGAGCAATATTTTCATTTGCTCCTCCTTGCTTCGTTAGGCTTCCCATGCTCCAAGCTATCAACCAAGCATGGTGTTGCCCAACTGGGAGCTCCTTCAAGGTGCATATGTTCCCATGCAGGGCATGGAACCCCCTTCCCATCATCCATGTATGCCAAACAGCCTCCATCCTTGTGAATACTTCATCAAAGCGTTGATGTTCGGGAATGAATAGCCTTAAGGCAATCTGGATTGCATCAAACAGACTCATAATACATTGGTCAATTAACTAACAAAATTAATTTTGTAAGTAAATTACTATCATATTGACATTTTGTTGATAATTTAGCAACAATATATTTATGTTGGTAAAAGTATGTTTGTAATCCGTTTGTACATTGTTGCTAAATTATGCACCACTTTTTCCTACCTTATTTGCCAACTGATTTTCAATCCGTTTGTAAATTACCAATGGATGACTTTTGTTTGTAAAAAAATCATTGGTAATCTGTTGGTAAGCCATTGTTAAATTAAACGCCTATTTTTCCCGCTATATTTACCAACATAATGTATCTGTTGATAAAATTTTGTTGGTAATTCATTAGTAATCTGTTGGTGCGTTCTTGAAGAAATTTTGGTTCCTAATTTGTGGGCAATCCGTTAGCAATTTACCAACTAATTTGAGTGGTTAGTAAATTTCGTTGGTACTTTCAGGTTTTCTTGTAGTGGTTGTTACCTGGTATGTTTTCATTGTTACTTCTTATTATTATTTTTATTGTCTCAGTCTTCTATGTACGTGCATTTGTTGTAATTGAGCCAATGGTCTTTCAGAAAGAATCTTTGTACCTCCATGATATAGTGAGAAGGTTTGCGTACATTCCACCCTCTCAGACTCCACTTGTAAAATTTCACTGGGTATGTTATTGTTATTGTTGTTCACATGTCTAAATATTTACCAAGTTCTATGAAGAATCATGTCATAATACTCTTTTAGAGCACTTGCCTCATCATTTTTTCTGCCTTAATCATTTCCATTTCTTGTTCTTCTTATTGTTATTCTTCTTCTTCTTCAAGGAATTCTATTTTTGAATCCATTGGCGTATCACACTTCAAGCGTATTATAGACTATGTCCTTAGATAATTAAATTTTAATATTTCATTTGCAATTGGAATATAATATTCACTTTCGAGTTAAAAAATGTCAAAAGGCTATCACTTCGTTAAACATGTTTGAAGTTGTCCTTGACAAATCATTATATATTTGAAGCATTCTCAAGTCACCATTACTATAAAAAGATATTCGAACTTTGGTCTTGTCAACTGTGATGATCAAACCCATCGGGCCATGTGGGCACCTATTATAACACCTACATAAGAGAATCCTTACACTAAATTTAATAACATGAAATGTGGAACTGATCAATTATAAACTAGTCACCCTATTTAAATACAAAATTACCCTTGCACTTGATTTAAACAAAGTACTTTCTGAGAAAAATACGAAACTCTCCCAAGGAACTAATCTAAACAGGTGCAAAAGCTTCTAAGAGATTGCAAGATTCGAATTTAATAAGACAACTCCAACAATAAGGAAAAAGTGGTAGAAGCTGTCGGGGATCATTGTAATCTTCACCTAAGAAACTGTCACACCCCAACCCTAGGTGAGGCGGACAAGTACCATATGAACACATGCTTTACAAGTGATCTATGATGAAGTAAACTACTATGCAAATAGATTTACTAAAGAAAAATTTTGTATACAATACATGTCGACTAGCTGAACCGATACATGTGACAAATGAAACTATGAATACAGATGATAGCTTTACAATGTCTACAAAGCCTCTATTGGAATCTATGACTGTACAACTAGGAAAATACGCATAGTAAAGACTCGGCAAAGCCCAAAATCAACCTGGAGCTCACCAGCAACCGCTGAGTATCATGTGCTTCTATTGGGGAGATCTATTAGTTGAGTACATGTACCTGCAGCATGAAATGCAATGTCCCCATAAGAGGCGTCAGTATGAAAGAATGTATTGAATTTGTAAGGCATAATACAACCATATGTAAAATGAAAGCTCGAGTGAAATCAAATATCAATAGATAAGGATTAGAGACCACCTTTTCTTATAATTGTGGAATCGTGTATGTTACATTCTTTTCTTTACTTTACTGTACGTTAAAATCTTGATAAGGCATATGATACAAATGACCAGCTGATCAGTGGTAGACGAGGATGACCCATGCTAGGAATTTTAACCCTGGGATGCTGTCCTCATAATTCCACAAATTGGGATCGACCCATGCTAGGCTTCCTCCCCTGAGCTGCCACCCTTCTATACCAATTGGGATCGGCCCATGCTAGGCTTTCGCCCCTGAGCTGCCACCTTTCTATACCAATTGGGAGCGACCCATGCAAGGCATTTGCCCCTGGGCTACCACCCACAATTATATAGATTGCTTCACTTAGATTCTTTAATCTTTGAGATTGTTGTTTTGATGTTCATAAGTCTTTAGATATTGTTCTTTTGATGATCATAACTCTTTTGAGATTGCTTTTTTGGTGGTCATAATCGTTGTTGAGAATTGGAACTATGGACCAGTAGTAGAAGACATACGAATATGGACTTACGATAATGACAATGAAATGGGAAGCAGATCTGACACCAACGTAATACTTAGGACCTTCTATGACTCAGTAAGCATTTTGACATCTCAAATTGAAGCACATATCAGGTGAAGACATTTAACATTCAACGAAAAGATGTGAACTCTATATTATAGCCAAATACTCACTAACTAATATCAAATACAAGGTATACATGAATGTGGAACCAAGGGAGAATGTGGACAGATTCAACTTAAGGACGGATACATATTCCAAGTAAGTACATATAAATGTACAATAGAGCAAGTAGGGATCTTGTGAGGTAACATTATAGTCTAACACAATGGGAGTAATAACCAATAAAGGAAACATATGAACATGTGAAAAGATGACATATATAATGAAATAGACAATTGAAGAAAATTGGCAAGATATGGGCAGATTGTATATCCAACATATAAACATATGTACCATGTGTAATCTAGGATCATTTTGATTTATATAAGGGGAATACGTTCCAAGGGTACTTTGACGATGAAATAAGTTTACCTTGCATGCTAATACTTGGTAGAGTAAGCACGTACATTTAATGATAAAGTCATATTAGGAGTACTCACTTGATGCTCTAGGGAGTAGGAACTGCAACTATGGATCAGTCACTACCAAGGGCACTTAGAAAGCTTACTTTGTAATACAAGTGTTGGATTCATGCCAAAGAAATAGGAAATCGAATAGCCTTACATACCTTGCTGCACAACACTGGATATTACAATGAGTTAACTGTCTTCCTTCCAGATTATGTATCTACAATGGAGTACATAATAAAACTAGCATTAGTAGCTGATCAACAAGTTTGGGCTACTTGATCAGACCTAAATAGTAATTGGCAATAAATCTATAATTGACCCATCAAGGGTGTTCTTCCACCCATTCTCCTCTAAATTTTTCATATAGTATACAACCTTCTTATAAGGTCCTCCGAAACTCCTCGATTTTCATAACGTTTGGAAAATAGTATACAAAGGGATGGCATAAAGTATGCTCATGCAACAATCATTTAAGTGGTGTATCACTACACTTTCAATGTTCCTCTAACCAGTTCCCATGACTTCTCTGCACATATCCAGCCACACCCCCTTATTTTACGATACACAAAACAGTCCCTATGCATCACAATGTGGAAGTAGCAATATGAATCACGGCTTCCCACCAACATCCCATTAGTTCCCACTAACATTACATTTAATATGCTCAAAACGAGCTCACAATCAAAATTTAAGGGGACTTCACTCCATAGCTGTCCCAACAAGCACATCCTTCCTGAACATTTACCAAACTCACACCATATAGAGGCAAGACTTCTAAGTTTATTAACACATACAAACTTTCACAAACAATGCAAGAACAAGAAAGGGATGAAAATTTCCATAGTTTACCTTGCTGGACAGAAACCTCACTTGCTAAGACTTAGATTCTTCAAGGTTTAGGTTGTCCTCTCCACCTTGACGTTAAATCAGATTATAACTTGAATTCCTTAAGATGGGAGATGTTTTACCAATTTGTACTTTAACAACACTTGTTTCCTTCAGATTTTAATGGTGCAGTTGTAGACCAGAACTCTTGGAGCTTCTATGGCTTTCCTTGGGAGTAATTTTCTGGAGAATAAGTGATGAAGGAGATGTGATGAGCTTGAGTGCTTTACATGTACCTTCTGGACGTTTTCACTTAGTAAATTTGAGAAATAATATGGTCCTTTACTTTAAGCAAGCAGGTGCATCACCTCCTCAAGTTCTGCCACAAGTTTTTATGTAGGTGCATCACCTCCTTTCCCTTTTCACTTAAAATGTAGTCCACTTGTTCTAAGTAGGTGCATCACCTACTTCTCTTTTCACTTAAAATGCAGTCCACTAATTCTAAGTAGGTGCATCACCTACTTGTCACCTACTATCATAGTTTAATCAAGCAAGCACCTCACTTATTTTTACACCATTTTCCCAAGTAGTTCGCTTGGACTATGCTATGTATGAATGATCTTTTCTATTTCATAGGGGATCCTTTCCCCACTTTCTTTTGAATGCCAGGGATGAAAAAGCTTTCTACTTCTTACCTATTCACTTCTACTTGAACCGTTCAACGAGCGTTGTAACGATCCAAAGGGAAATCTCCTGGCTCAGCACTAGTCAACTTGTGGGGTGTCACAAAAAAATGGAGCTTACCAGTTTATGGAATTGAGAAATAGATGTCCTACCAAGGCTGTATGGAATAGAATGAAGGATTAGGGTTCTTGCGGGAAGAAGGACAAACCGGGGCCCTAGTGGTCCTTATCTTATCACGCCACGCATGGAGACATCTCAAATAGGTAAATTGGCTTGGGAAGACGGGGGAAAAACATCCATCGTTTAGGTTTTTGAGTAGCTAAAGTTAAGATAGAATAGGTCATCACATCCTGGGGTTGAAGAATGAGCAGCTTTAAAAAGGAAATGACAAGCAGGAAGGAGAGTAGTAACGTCGTATTATCCATCCGAAGCAGTAGCAGGCCAGGCACTGGTCTTGTCACCGCACTTGACCACTTTGACTTTTACATCGAATACCACATTTTCCGAGTTTGAATTGTTTTTGAGTTCACTTAGTCATATGTGTTGGAAGGCACGGGGTATTACAACTTTAAACTTATTCTATCGTCACTAGTCTCTTAGGAAACCAAGTCCATAACTGTACCACAAGCAATTTATAAGCGTCATATAAATACACGTAGAATATAGGGTGTTACAGATCATTAATCCTGCAACCAGACTCTGTCAAGTGACATAGCAAGAGTAGTATCAGTACAAACAATACGTACTAATAGGTATCATTGATCGACCTGAATACACCACATAATATTATACAAATAATCAAAGAAATATAAAACTTGGAGATATAATTAGGACCCTGGTCCTTCAATCACAACCCTTACTATCCAGTAATACTACCTTGGAACTCATACACTCTATCTCAAGTCACCCGACAACATTCCGCTTCCAACTCCAAAATCTTGGCCACTCCGCCCTCATATTAGATCATAACTTAACCCTTATATCACATAGTTACTTCACGAGCCTACATCTTAACCAAACAATATAATTACCTTAGTGATTCCAATCTTGAATTCAATTTTACTATCTTTGTCAATCGGTTTGTCATTTCACTTAAGGTCTGATGCAAACAACCCCGAACCTTGACCCTTGGTCAATTTATTGAACCACCTGCAAAACCTTTACTAAACCACCTTGATTCAATTCTCTTATAAGATATGTCCCAGACCACTCAAACAAGCTAGTGAAATAATCAAACCTCTTAGTCAACAACCTTACTTACCAGCCACATGAGACATGCCCAAAATCACAACAATCACACATACATGATTCTCCACCCCTTTCAAGTAATTTGAACCACCCAAGGATCCCTGAAACATCACTACGGCATCTTCATGCAATCGTAGTCTACCCAAAAACCCATTCCAGCATTTAAATACACCAAATCCAATCACTCATAGACCAACATGTGATGAATAAAACACAATAAATAAACCTAGTCCATGCACAAAATCAACACACATGGAACAATAAAATATGTACTAAGTGTGGTATCCGAGCTATTGATACGCCTAAATTTACACTTCAATTAAGGAGAGTAACGTGGTCGTCATAAAATATAGAACCCAACGAGGATGGGTCGAATCCCACAGGGAATAGGGTAAAAACTAAGCCGTATGTGGTTATTTAACTATTAGTTACTTACTTTCGGAATAAAATAGGAAATGGGGGAGTTTTGGGAAATTGTTTGAAAGTCAATTTGTATCGAGGAACATTCAAATATCTCACTTGATTAAGAATGAATATAAAGAATTAACAGGATTGTGTTCACCAAGAGTCCTTGACCATTTGTCTGGCAGATTATAGAATTAAAGTTCGCATTCTTTAGTATAACAGTTTATCAATCATACGCTACAATTAATCGTTTCTGAACCACATTAAATGTATGTCACTTTCATTCTTCCGAACTAAAAGTGTTTATCTCATTCCGATGATAATAACTCATGTAGTTAATCTTGCTACAACATCAACTTTTAGACGAGTTCTAGTCCCCGAATCTTGTTATTAACTCTTTTCCAAGGTTTTCACCCTTTTACTCAAACAAGTCAAATCTAGGGTATATTCTAATATTTGCAATCATTAGAAAATACTTCAAAGGAAGGAGTTAATAAGATATATGTTTACAATGAAGAGTTAATTCCACAAAAATCCCATATTTTAGGTCAAGTCATCATGGATCTCACAACCCTTGGTTTTGGGGTTTAGCACAGATGCTTTAATTGTATTCATTCGAGAAGTAGATACTTACAAGATATAAAAACCTACAATACTTTGATTTCAATAAACTTGAAAATTCTCGTTCAAAACTTAGTCAAGAGCAATCGTCTTCTTTGATAAATTAAGATGCTAAAATAAAACCCTACAAAAAGTATTTATAGTTACCAATAAATTCAAATTTAAAAACAAAAAGTGCAATTCTCGAGGCTCGTCTGACAATTGTCCTGATGGCCTGTCATAAGAGTGACGATCCGTCATACTAGCCATCAAGAACTTCTGAACATATGGCAACCTCATGTCGGTGAGACATTAGTGATGATGGATCATCAAGAGGTATATTCCCCATCACATGTCATTGTTAGTGATGCCTGAAATATTTGCCTCCTCCACGTGTGATGAATTAACTAACGGTCTGTCACAAGTCTGACGGTCCATCAGTGATGCTGTCAGGGCTATTTTTTACATTTAGCTCCATTTCACTTTCTTTCTATCTTCGAACATCTCCTAACTAACACAATGTCAAAAAATCAAAATCACACTATTATTACTTAAGATCACACAAATATTCATAGTAAAAGCATTTCAGATGTGCGGTCAAATGTCGACACATCATCTTATTGATATGAAACATGTACCAGGCGTGGTACCCAAGCCAACCAATAATAGATCCCATAAAAGGTGTGGTACCCAAGCCAACTGATATATGTACCAGGCATAGTACGAGATCCAACCAAGAGATATCATGTACTAGGTAAGGTACCTAACCCAACCATGAGAGGTGTGGCACCCGAGCCAACCAAGAAATATTAGGGTTGTGCATTCGATAATTGGATTCGGTTTTGATTTTTTTATTTTGGTTTTTGATTATTAAGATTGTTGTATCGAATACCAAATCGAATCAATTTGGTTTGGTTCAGTTTTTTGTAATTCGATTCATTTTTTGTAATACAATTCATCTTATTAAATTCGATTGTGATAAGAAAAATGGAAGAAGAAAAATATAAAATAATTAAATAAAGTATGATTAAATACTTGGAAGTAGAAGTTGAAATCGCACATCAGTTGAAAACTTGAAATTGCAGCAGAACTTATTGGGTTCGCTACTTGCTGGTCGCTGCCTCGTTGCTTGCTGATTACTTCTTTCTGGTCGCTGGAGTGGAAGAGTGGAAGTCAAATACTTGATTTCAAAGAGAAGCGGCGGAACTGGAACTTGGAAATTCAAAAACAAAACCTAATGCTAAGGACAAAAAAAGAAATAATCTTAATAATTACATAATATAATATTAATAATTAGATAATATTTAATATAGTATGTATATTAGTGTGTATATTTTGTTTAAAGCAAAATACATAAAATACAAAAAATGCATTACCTAAAATTGAATCAAAATATTGAAAATACAAAAGCATGTTGTCAAAACCCAAACTAAAAACTGAAATACCTAAACCAAAAAACCAAAAAATATTTGTTCTGGTTCAGTATTTTAGTTTTTCGGTACATATGCATAGCCCTAATAAATATTGTGTACCTGGTGTGGTACCCAATCCAACAGTTAGTATGTATAAGGCGTGGTACCCGGTTCTACTAAGAAATATCTTGTATCAGTTGTGGTATACGAGCCAACCAATAGTATGTACCAGGTATAGTACCTGAGCAACCAAGAAATATCATGTACCATTGTGGTACCTGAGCCAAACGTTAGTATATACCATACGTGGTACTCGGGCCAACCAAGAATCACACAATCACATTACAAAGAATAGAATTACACTTTTAATGACAAGTAGATATAACAATTCCATTGCATGATATTGAAAAAATATATCAATTCACATTCATCCATTTTAACTCCTTAGCCATATATTGTACAAGTAGTACTAGAGAAATAGTATCATTAACATTTGACGTAAATGAGAAACAATTAAGCCATCACCTACCCCGCACCCTCCTTAGACAATTATCCAAATCATAATCATCTTATCCAAAGATCAGCACCCATCAACTATCAAAAGGCCCTATTCAAATATTCCACCATCAGAAACAACAACAATCTCTGCATTTAATTGTCCAGACTCTGTGCCTGAAGGCCTAGGCATGAAATATCTCATCAAACTACAAGTATTATGCAATTAAAGCCAACACTAACTACTCAGTTAAGCCTAGTCTACCTAGACACCAAATAACTGATGAAGAACTCTAAACACGAACTTTTAGCTCCATGGAGGTAAATCTTGACGGATGTAGGCTTGAAATCCATGAGGTTTGACCCTCTTTTTTGAAGCTCTAGCTTCCTCCTAGTCTTGAAACAATAGTACAATGCCAAATCAGACTTAAATGGCCTAAATGTTATCATATTGCAACCTAATCAAAAACCCTAGGCCATTCTCATGATTAATCCACCCAAAGTAGGGATTTTACACCATTAGGTCAAGCCAAACCCTCCCCTAAAGTCACTAACATGTATTCTAATGCCTAGGAATTCAAATACTAAGTTACGAGAGTAATTAACTTACCTTTGCATATGATCTTATGGAAAATAGATAAAAATCACACTAGGGTGCTCCTGCAGCTCCCAAAACGTTCTTGCATAAGAATGAGCAGTTTAATGAAATTTCTGCATTTATTGTAACTTATCAAGCTATAGTGGCCCCATAGTGTCCCAATCTTGCTATAGCAGCATCGATGTAGTGGGATATCTCGCTATAGCAGGAATTTTTCCCATCGATATAGCAACATCATCTTAACCACTATAGCATCTTGCACAAGACAAAAAAACTCAAAAATCCTCCCAACAGTTCCTATTTGACAACAAATCTTCAAACCTTGACGTTCCAAACCAGCCCCTTCACGCCAAGTTTGATATCAGGAGTACTCCTCACTGAAATTTACTTTCAAAAATTGCTATGTACTCTTTAGCGTCTTAGCAACAAGGAAAACAAACTCTACTTAGATGTTTTACCCAATTCCCTTAGACCTCGTCTTGCTCCAATTTCGCCTGAGACTATCCAAACCTAGAATTTCCAACTCTTCAAATCAAAAGATTTCTCACTCTATTTATTTTAAGAAATCTAGTTCATAAAGACAAGAAGGTTCATTACAATAGATACCAATTTACCCATAGTTCGTCCCCAAATGATCAAGCATGTTAAGTTAGCAAAATCGAGAAAAAGATAGTACCTGAATCCTCAAACAAGTGAGAGTAATTGTCCAACATGTCCTTTTCGATTTCCCAAGTAGCCTTTTTAATCAGATGATGCTTCTATTGAACCTTCACAAACCTTATTTCCTTAGTCCTCAATTTCTAAACATCTTCATCAAGAATTGAGTTCGGCTCTTCTTAGTACTAAAGGTCATTATCTAGCAAGATTAAATATCACTGGATAATGTACCGTCACTCCCCAAGGTACCTCATCGGCATGGATATATGAAAAATGGGATGGACCCCAAGCAAATTGGGTGATAATGTCAATCAGTAAGCTATCGGCTCCACACTTTCAAGAACCTCAAATGGACCAATATACCAAGGGCTAAGCTTGCCCTTATTTCCAAACCTCATCACCCCTTTCATTGGCGACACTTTTAATAGAACCTACTCACCAAACCTGAAATGTTATGTCCCTTACCTTGCAATCTACATACTCTCTTCGTCTTCTCTAGGCAACCAATAACTTAGTTTGGATACCCCTCACCTTTTCCCGATCTTCCCTTAACAAGTCAATTCCTAGAGGCGTTACATCGCCTATCTCAAACAACTCTATGGGTGATCTACATCCCCTTCCATAAAGTGCCCCAAATGGTGCGATATCTAACTGGAGTGATAACTGTTATTGTATGAGAAATTCATACAATGGTAAGAAACTGATCTCAACAGCCCTAAATTAAAACATACTTCCCCAAAGGCTTAGTAAGACCCACCACGAGGTCCATGGCTATCATCTCCCACTTCCACTTCCACTTCCACTCAGGTATGGGCATCCCTTGAAGCTATCTTGTGGCCTTTAGTACTCATATTTCACCTTTTGACAATCGTTGGCACTTAGACACATAATCAGTTATGTCCCTCTTCATCCTAGGCCACCAATAAAGTCCCCTTCTATCTCGGTACATTTTGGTTACGCTTGATGAACCGATTACCCCAAATCATAAGCTTCTGCCATCACATTCTGAACCAAACCATCAACCCGGGGGACATAAATCCTCTTTTTAAAACATAAACCCCACATGCATAAAGTGTGGCGTACAGGGGATCCCAAACACCACCTTGTTTCGGATATTGTACATCACTCTCCTTGAAACTTTTTGTCCTTGATTCCCTCCAAAAGGTTTTCACGACATACCTTCTTGCTATCATACCCTAGTAGCCTTTTCCCCTATGTTTCCCAACCAATCCTGATTGTCCTAAAGCCGGAGTTTCTTTACAGTCACAATTTATCCTAGTTCCTTTGCCAAAGGTAAGCACATACCCAAAAATTTTAACAAAAAATTTCAATCTAACCACAAAACACTTTATTACTAAGCCATCACACCTAACCATGTCATGGCATTTCCTTGATTAGAATTTCTCAGTAATATAAGCAAGTACACTTCATACATCTGCATTTTATCAGGCAATATCATGCACATAGTTACAATCATCAAGCTTTATTACTAAATCCAATCATGTTCATTATATTTATTCGCATAACGGGTGACCATTAGTCGATCATTCATGCTTTTACATAGCGTCTAAGACCAGTTATCTATGCAGTTATTTTACTGACTTTCATACTCAGTAAATTATTTTGCACTGACATCTCTATTGCCTGAAAATGCTATATTCTTGCATATAAGTTTTGACTTTTGACAGATAAGTACACAGGTCTCCTCTATAGTATAGTCGAGTTTCAAAAAATTGGTCAACTCCATTTTTTGCTAACTTATCAGATCTAGAGGTTTGTTAGCATTTTATTTGTACAACAGATGGATAAGTTGGGGTCTTATCTCGATTAGATAGATTACTCTTAGAGTCTTATAGACTTTGAATTATATAAATGTGTGTTAGCAATTGACCTTGTTGTTTAATCTTTTACAGAACGGTATATTGGTTTTGATTGTATATGATTATATGTTATTAATTTGTGTGTTTTTAGATATTATGGTAACTTTGATGGTCTGCTTAGCATTACTTGATCATAGATATCATGGTGGATTCGACGATCCACACAGAATATAAATTAGTTTCTACATAAGTTTGTTGTGGAATTAGCTGAGTTAATTGCAAGTTTTGTTGATAGGGAATTTGTCGACTGAGGGCTTGTTTTTAAATTGAGATATTTATCTATTTTCCTGATTTTATGACTGATGTTATGTTGGTAGTATAGTTATGCATCTAGGGTCAGCTCAAGATTAAGTGTCTATTTAATTCTTTAAAAAAATTATAAAATCAAATATAAACTATGAAGTTGCATTATTTCTATTAACCTTATCTAATACATTTTTCATTGAACATATGAATCTCTTAACATACATTCCTCAATGGATGATTAGAAGACGATTTCACAGTTAACAATTTTCGAATAATAATTACCTAATCATATATTTTCATAAATATCTGAATTATTATTCAATGAAAAAAATATCAACAAACCTCATAAAATCTCTTCACAGTCTAAATAATGTTCATTTTCACCATCATATTTTAACTTCACTTTCAAATACTTACAAGGATCATTCAATTGTATATTTTTGTTAATTGAAGTATTGATTCTTATAATATTTTTTGAATAGCATGTCTGGATTATTTGAATTAATATGTCACACTCATAAAATATGAAAGTCTCTCAAAGTTAAAATTACATGTTCGTCAAACACTTTAAAAATAACTACATTTTGATTGTTAATAGAAACATGAGATGACATAAGACAATAAGCAAACTTTATATTGGTTATTCGTTATTTAAATTTGACAATTTGGAAAAGGACCAAATACCATGTACTATTGGAAATACTTTAAATTTACCGTTCGTTATACTTTTGGGTTAAATGTACCCCTCCCGTTATACTTTGGGCTAAAAATGCCCTTATATCTAACAGGGGACACGTGGACAACTAAGATTAAAAAATGGTATCAGAGCTATGGATGAAAAGAAATATAAGAAGAAACATACTAGTAGAAAGTTCAGAAAAATAAAAAGAAAATTAAACAAATTATATCCAGAATACAAACAACTCAATATCACAAAAACTGATAACAATAAATTAGATCAATTAATAGATAATATATCTAAAATAAAATATAAATATATTCAATATTTAAAAATACAATGAATAACGAGAATAACGAATATAGACAAAAACTTACTGAAATAATTATAGCGAAAAGACAAGAATTAGCACATAGGCAAAGTAGACTTAACACTAATATATTCGCAGGAACTTGTAAAAAATCTACAGTAGCACAAAGGAAAACTATTTTATATCTACAGATACAGATAGAAAGTTTAGAATATAAATTTCAACACAATCTATAAATGAATAAGGAAGAATATGCCATAGACGAAAAAATATATGAAAACTATGACGGATTAAAAATAAAAATAATATTTTCTAATATAGGAAGAAGATACAAGAAAATAGGTGACAATATAAGTTTAATGTTAGAAAAAGAAACGGTAAAACTAGAAGATAGTTTAACTGCAATGATAAGAATAACAAAAGAAAATGAAGAAATAGATAGAAAAACGAATATTGAAAAAATAAAACAACAAGAAAAAAAGGAAGTACAACAATTAGAAGAAGTAAAAAATACTAAAATAATAGAACTAGAAAAAGAACTGACATTATTAAAAGAAATGTATGAAATTAAACAAAAAGAAAAAGAACAAAAAACAAAATTAGCAAATGAGATAAATAAATTTAAAGAAAAATTGCAATTAGAAGAAGAACTAGAAGAAAGAGAAGAAAATAACCAAGATAAACTACCTGAAATAAGAATTGATGAAATAAATAATAATGATCTAGATGAACAACATTCGGAAACAAGCGAAACATATACAGAACTTTTAGCAAACATAGATAATACAAAGAATTTAGAAGTAAATACAGGAGACGTAGACATGGATGAAAAACCTAGTACATCAGGAATAAAAGACCCAAAAAAATTAAAATATTATAATGCAAACTATGGACAATATGATAAAGAAAAAACTGTATGGGATAAAAGATTAAATAAA
Organism: Solanum verrucosum; assembly: GCF_900185275.1. Lineage (NCBI taxonomy): Eukaryota > Viridiplantae > Streptophyta > Magnoliopsida > Solanales > Solanaceae > Solanum > Solanum verrucosum. The sequence continues at coordinate 64,265 of NW_026019752.1, forward strand.
AAATGGACACCTAAACCAATAACTGAACAACATTACTTTTTAGATTTAGACTGTGTAGCAGATATAAATAAAACAATTCAATTATGGATGGAATATATATCAAAACAATTAATAGATAACAAAATAGGAATGACAGAAAAACCAGGATTTATAGAAAGAACACTAATAGGAACAGTAAAATTATGGCTACAAAATTTATCAGATGAAAGTTTATTTACTCTAAGAAGTAATAAAAAATCTAATGGTGAATTAGCTACTACGACTATGGAAATATTATATAAGTACGAAGTAGCTATAAGAAATGAATTTAGTAGTATGACAACAGAAGTAGAAGAACAAAATAAAGAAAAAATCATAAATCAGAATCTAATGACAAAATTAGCAATATGTAACATGTGTTATATAGATGAATATACATGTGCATTTAGAGAATATTATTATAAAGGAACATATAGCACAAAAGAAAGTAAGGAAATAAGAAAATTATATTTTACAAAATTACCAGAACCTTTTAATTCAAAAGTAATAAAAATTACAAAATATAATTTTCTTATTTCCTTACTTTCTTTTGTGCTATATGTTCCTTTATAATAATATTCTATAAATGCACATGTATATTCATCTATATAACACATATTACATATTGCTAATTTTGTCATTAGATTCTGATTTATGATTTTTTCTTTATTTTGTTCTTCTACTTCTGTTGTCATACTACTAAATTCATTTCTTATAGCTACTTCGTACTTATATAATATTTCCATAGTTGTAGTAGCTAATTCACCATTAGATTTTTTATTACTTCTTAGAGTTTTTAAACTTTCATCTGATAAATTTTGTAGCCATAATTTTATTGTTCCTATAAGTGTTCTTTCTATATATCCTGGTGTTTCTGTCATTCCTATTTTGTTATCCATTAATTGTTTTGACATATATCTCATCCATAATTGGATTGTTTTATTTATATCTGCTACACAGTCTAAATCTAAAAAATCATGTTGTTCAGTTATTGGTTTAGGTGTCCATTTTTTATTTAATCTTTTATCTCATATAGTTTTTTTCTTTATAATATTGTCCATAGTTTGCATTATAATATTTTAAATTTTTTGGGTCTTTTATTCCTAATGTACTAGGTTTTTCATCCATGTCTACGTCTCTTGTATTTACTTCTAAATTCTTTGTATTATCTATGTTTGCTAAAAGTTCTGTATATGTTTCGTTTGTTTCCGAAGGTTGTTCATCTAGATCATCGTTATTTATTTCATCAATTCTTATTTCAAGTAGTTTATCTTGGTTATTTTCTTCTTTTTCTTCTAGTTCTTCTTCTAATTGCAATTTTTCTTTAAATTTATTTATCTCATTTGCTAATTTTGTTTTTTGTTCTTTTTCTTTTTGTTTAATTTCATACATTTCTTTTAATATTGTTAGTTCTTTTTCTAGTTCTATTATTTTAGTATTTTTTACTTCTTCTAATTGTTGTACTTCCTTTTTTGTTTGTTGTTTTATTTTTTCAATTTTCGTTATTCTATCTATTTCTTCCATTTCTAGTTTTACCGTTTCTTTTTCTAACATTAAACTTATATTGTCACCTATTTTCTTGTATCTTCTTCCTAGATTATAAAATATTATCTTTATTTTTAATCCGTCATAGTTTTCATATATCTTTTCGTCTATGGCATATTCTTCCTTATTCATTTATAGATTGTGTTGAAGTTTATATTCTAAACTTTCTATCTGTATCTGTAGATATAAAATAGTTTTCCTTTGTGCTACTATAGATATTTTACAAGTTCCTGCGAATATATTAGTGTTAAGTCTACTTTGCCTATGTGCTAATTCTTGTCTTTTCGCTATAATTATTTCAGTAAGTTTTTGTCTATATTCGTTATTCTCGTTATTCATTGTATTTTTAGATATTGAATATATTTATATGCTATTTTAGATAATATATCTATTAATTGATCTAATTTGTCATTATCAGTTTTTGTGATATTGAGTTGTTTGTATTCTGGATATAATTTGTTTAATTTTCTTCTTATTTTTCTTAACTTTCTACTAGTTTCTTCTTATATTTCTTTTCATCCATAGCTCTGATACCATTTTTCGGTGCGGAATTCATTTTACTGGTAGATGATAAATTCATGATACTTTTCGGTGCGGAATTCATTTTACTGGTAGATGATAAATTCATGATATATAGATCCAATTGATATAACATGTTCTGCCCCAATAATATAACCCACCTAACCAATACACGATTGAAGTTCTCCCTCTAGCAACCAAAGAGGCCTACGAACTGGTACCCTCTGCTTTGGCGTAGAGATTTTTGCGTCAAGGTGTGTATTCTTTTTTTGTTCAAATTTCATAACTTAGTTTTTGGGGTATGATTTCTTTTCTTGCTTCAAATTTATAGCCTTTGATTGTTTATAAAAAAAAAATCTGATTCAACCTTCATAATTTAAGATTTTGGGTATTGTTTTATGCTCATTTTATGCTTTAACTCTTCTTATTTTTTGTTCTTCATTTACTGACAAGGTAGTAATGTTTTTTTAAAAAAAGAGTACACTGTGTGAACATAACTGTTCATCAAAGAGAAAGTATCGTTGCGACAAAATTGTAAATTTCTTTATTTCAAAAACTCCATCAAACTCCGGAAGAAGATTTTACAAGTGTTCGAAACCTGAAGTAAGTTTTATTATTGAATTTGATTTTTTGTTTTATTTTTTTTGAAATTTCAGCTACCCTCTTCATAATGGTGTTAATAATTTGAAGTTGTTTTGATTATGGTGCACAAACAAATTCATGTGGTTATTGGGAGTGGCATGACAAATTATTTTCGAATAGAATGGTTGTCATAATAAATAATTTAAAGACTCAATTGAATTAGGCTACGGTTAAAATTGATACTTTGAACACGACATTTGATTCTATTAAGATTGAACGAGATAACTTGAAGGACAAAGTGGATGCAATGTCATGACCCCAAGGTATACCCTAATCGTAACATAGAGTATAAGACCTCGAGAGACCTTATACAAGATAATAGAATTTAAAGAATTCAAAGACAATTTTATATCATAAAGTGTTTGATGAAAGCGGAAGTCTAACATAAGTTGCAAGCCATCTAGTTCGTCATAATTAAATTGATTGGTACGTAACTCATACATCACTTACAAGTCTGAAATGAAATGACATAAAGCAATAAACAGTCTCAGTCATCATAACATTAAGGCTCACCAATCTACCAAAAGCTCAAAAGGATCAACTAGCCATGAGTGTCCAGAATGGGAACGTCGGATTCTACATTAGTGAAACAATGTAGGCACAAGTGTAATACCTAAGATTCGAGAAGATGGAAAAAAAATGCACCTTTAGAGGATCTAGTATCAGGACCAATGGAAGCTACCGACGAACCGTGTGTCAGACCACAGACCGTAGGTGGGGTCTCGCCGTTGGGTTCCAAACTTAGGAGTATTTGATCCCACCCATGGCTGACCAGTAAGGTTTGTGGTTGGACCTATGGACCATAGGTATGGCCGTAGGTGAGGGTCAACAGCTATCTAGAGAAAAATGGCTTTTGGGTCAACTTCAAACAGTCATATATTTTAGCACAAAATGAACTAGGTGGCCCAAGACATATCAAATTAAAGATAATTGAATCATCTTTCCAACTCAGTAAAGTTTGCTAAAATCCACCCAGTTGACGGGCAGTGGTTCAAACAACAGCCCGTCAGTCCCTCGTGAGTGGCACTTCGTCAGCTTTAAGTCAGGGTCATTTTTGTCTTTTCCACTATACTTTAGGCACTTAAACTACGTCGTTTGATGCCTAAACTATGTCTTTTTCCTTAGCTTAAGCCTAATAATCTAGTCAGACACAGAACCCTCATTCTCCAAAAAATCACCCAACTTAAAGCAAAAAGAAGAGGAAAAGTCGCCAGTTTCTTACGAAACAAACAGAGGTGTTCTTCGAAGTTCAGCCCCGAAATCCAAAGAATTTCTCCGTAGATTTCTTCACCAGGTATGTGGGATTTAACTAGTGGGTTCCTTTGACCCATTAGGTTTCTAGAATTCAGTTAGTTCTTCAGATACTCATAAACTGTTCAAACCTAGGGTTTCTAGATTTTCAGATTTATTTTGATTATGGTTCCTTTGATTTGAATAACTTGTTTCTTGACAATCCAGTATAATTCCTTGCATAAAACTCAGAACTCTATCTTGTGTAAATTTATCCTAGTTCATGAATTATACTTGATAGACCAATCAAACAAAAGTTCATGCTTCAGATTTCAAATGACATATTCTTTGTATATAAATGTTGCATTCTCGGTTAGCATTTCAGTTTTGGAGCTATTCATATTTAGTGTATTATAGCTTCAAGAATATTCAGATGGGAGAAGACTTAGCACCGATTTGGACTAGGGTTCAGCATACCCTTAAAGTCACAAAACTACGTGCTCACATAGGTTTATTAGTCCCCTTAGTTGGGCATCCGTTTTAGAGATCGGGGCATCAGTTTTAGTGATCACGCCATATTCATGACTCTTTACCCCTGGCAAGGTATATTGGGTCCTCTCGATGGGGCGCATACGTCGAACTCCACATTCAGCTCACGTGGTTTATATCGGTCGATAATAGCTCCCACAGTCAGACACTTAGTGCATGACCATGCTTTTAATAGTTACTTCAGTATACAGTTCAACATGTTATCTTCATGATTAGTACTTGGTCATTGCATTCAGTTTATCTTTCATTTATACTTCAGTACATCTATATCCTTGCTAAGATTATATCATTGCTCACTTATGCATTGTTCAGCTTATTTACTTTTTTCAGCTTAGCATATTTATATCATATATGCTCAGTACATTCCAAGTACTAAAGCATGTTTTGTGCTACATAGATTCATCATGTAGGTTCAGCCACTCAGCATCCAAATCATGCTTAGATCGATTCTCAATTCGACTTCAACAGTTTTACTAGTGAGCCCTCATACTTTAAGGATAATAGACATGCTTTCTATTTTAGTCTTTATTTCAAGTTTTTGAGTTTTTCTAGAGTTAGCTGGGGGCAAGTCCCAGCAACTCAATCTAGTAAAGGCTTTTCAGACATAGTAGTAGATTCAGCTCGAGTTGATAAGTCTTTATTCAGTCATCACTAAACTCTTATTATTATATCTTATATATTCGGACTAGTTGGGTTTCCCCATTTTAGGTATCCACTATTTTTAGCTTCCGCATAGTACATGTTTTACTTAGTCATTTTCAATATGCTTCGATATATGTCAGACTCAGGGTTAGCTTGGGGTCACTCATGATCTTAGGTCTCATATTACGTCTAGGGGGCAGCATCGGGAAGTGACAAACTTGGTATCAGAGCATTAGGTTCAAGAGTCCTAGGGTGTCTGAAGTCACAATAAGTAGAGTTTATTTCATGAGTATGAAGCACGCCACACCTATGAGGTGGAGGCTATGAAGTGTATAAGGAAAAACTTCACTTTCTTTTCTATTCTTATTGTGTGTGAGGTATGACTCAACTTCTCCTTTCGAATTCGTCTTTATGTGTTTTAGATCATGCCTCCTCGTAGAGCTAACACACGAAATGCTAATCCACACAATGCTAACGCAGTTCCACCAATCCCGAACAATGAACGAATGTAGAATTTCACGATGCGATCTAGCTCTTGCCTCAGAGTGTAGCTAATCAGAACAATCAGCAAGCCACAGTTCCTGCAAACACTAATGATGAATCAGTGCAGCTAGTGTTCGAGACTTTATTCGTAAGAATCTACTAGAATTACTAAGGTCAGGTTGGTGAGGACTAATGAGTCCACAAATTGGACTCATTTAGGTCTTTATTTTAATAGATATAGTATCCTCAAATGCTTATTTATTATAAATATCTTATGAAAACACTTAAGTTTCAGGTATTTGAAGTTTTAGTGGAAGCATGGACAGTTAGGTGCAAAAAGGAACAAAAAGGCTGAAAAGAGTGAAGAAGCTGAAGCCTGAGCATCGCCAAGAACACTTGGTGATTCGTCGAAGGGATACACTCCCCCTTTTGTTCCAGTACGAGAAGCCCTGAAGGAACAGGATAAAAAAGGTGATGAAATGAGATGTCGGCGTGTCACCGAATAGTTTCGCGAAGCAGTACTATGTCGCCCAATGACACAAAACACAATGATGGTGAAGGCTAGTGCAAGACGGCGACAAACTACACCAAAGGGCAAATCACCGAGTTAATCGGTAATTCCGACTAACCTCGCCGAAAGATCCGCCATCACTATTTTCTAAAGTCTATAAATACTAAACTTGTTATTAATTTTAAGGAGTCGAACATTTATTTTAAATTTCATAATAGAATAGTACTTTTTGGGATATTTTATGTCAAGTTTGGAGAGGGTTTTTTTTTGGGAGACTTGAAGAAAGAAGGATTTCATCTTCCCCAAGTTGGAAGTGGGTTTTCTCCATTCTTCTTCCTTTGCTTAAATCAAGGTTTAATTCCTTATACCCATTTAATTTTAGTATCATTTTAGGTGTATTTTGTTATTTCTTGATGTGTGGCTAAAAACCCCATTCTTGGGGTGTGATTTGGCAAATATGTGTTGATATTATTGTTGGGTCTTGCTTGCTGATAGGTTAGATGTATTTTAATGGTGATTTCACCTAGTGGTTGTGGTTTAATTTAATGGGTTTGTAGTTGTAAATACAAAACCACTCATGTGTTTTTGGCTTGCCCAAGAGGGAGGTCGCGAAACCATGACCGTTAGACTGATGGCATAAGGAGTGGGTCGACATGAGGTTCTGCCCGAGAAGGTGAGCCCTAGTCTCATATCTTAACACTCAGCTTGAGTGAGTGAGTGGGGTAAGGCGTAGGCTGGCCTTATGCGGCAAATGGGTGTCCGAGAGAAACGCATTTGAAATGGGGTAAGTTGCCCGAGAGGGTCCTTATTTCCATCTAAAGCTTAGCCTAGTAACTATTATCTTGCAAATTTCCTATCGAAAGCATGTACCCAATGATTTATCTCAACTTGTATTGCGGTCACACCCCAAGAACTTGTCCCCATACGTGATTTTCTTATTATTTTTGTTGTTTTTACTACTTGTGACAAAATCCCCAATTGATATTTGACACTTTTGTGTCACCCCTTTTAATTTACAATGTTTTTAGTCGTTAATGTCTTTAGCTACGACTAGTTAGAACTTAATTTTATTTTTCTATTAATTCTCAAAACCACTCCCTTGGGACACGACCCCACTTTTAGTTGGGTTACTATATTATCGACGATCGTAGACACTCGTACCATAGGTTAGTGTCGTTGATCACGATAAGCATCAAAATGGCGCCGCTACCAGGGAGTGGTGTTATTTGAGAATTTTTAGATTAGTAGAATTGTTTTTCTTCTTAGTTGTAGTTTACTAATTTAATTTATAGTTTTGTTCTGTTGATTGTGTAAATATTTTAGAAAGTATGAGTGTAACGGTAGCCAGGTGGGCCACCAAGATGACATCGAAAACCTTAACGATGTCCAAGAGCCCAACATCAATGATCCACATCTCATGGGAGGTGTTGGTGCCATTCGTCTACCTCCAGTAGAGGGAAATGCGGTGTTCCACATAACGAGCACCATGTTGCAACTCTTACAACTAAAGGACTCTTTGTTCATGAGCACCTGCGAAACTTCGTAGATGTGTATGGACCATTCTTGTTCAAAAACATCTCTTAGGAATCTATTCGATTTAGGTTATTCCCTTTTTCGTTGATGGGGGAGGCGTGCAAGTGGCTAGCTGAGTTGCCATGTAACTCGATTACTTCGTGGGAGGAGTTGGTCATAGCATTTAATGTGCAATTTTTCCCTCCCTCGAAGATGATGACTATTCGGGATAACATCCAAAGCTTTAAGCGTTTGAATGGAGAGCCTATGTACGAAACTTGGCTCAGGTTTAAGAAATTGGTGCTACAATGCCCAACCTATTGTTTACCTGATAATGTGCTCCTTCAATCTTCTACTGGAGTCTAGATTCGGTAAACAGAGGTGTAGCTGACCAACTCTCTCCCGAATGATTAATGTAACAACCATATGCAGTATTAGCTCAACTTCTCGATGGCATGACAACCATCAACATGGCATGGTACACCTGCGAAGATCAGGTCTCACCGGTCACATTTCAGCTATCTAAGGAGCAGACTGAAAAGGACAATGAGAGAGACCAAAACATGGCCAAGATCATGACGCAGCTCGACATTTTATCCAAAAATGTCATGGGGGCTGGTGCCCGTAGTGTCAATGTTGTGGGAGTCGGGGGTGCGAATCCTGAGGAAATAAAGTTTGAAGCCATGTATGATGAGGAAGTAAATTTTCTGGCAAACCAAGTCGGGGGCTAGCTTTCAAACTACCCAAGGCAAGGTGGTAACCACAGATGGGTTAGAGACAAAGGCTGGAAAGATCGAGATCGTGAATGGAGGAACCGCAATCCAAATTGGAAAGATGGGGAGAAGGATAAATATGTGCCCCTTCACGAGCGTCAGAAGCCCAAGGATTCAAAAGGTGGTAGGTCTGAGGATATGCTCTCGCATATTCTAAACAAAGTTGAAGGGCTATACAAAATGCTAAAAGGCATGAAAGAAGATGTGTCTACCCTCAGCCAGACTGTCACCTCTCATTCAGTTTTGATCTAGTAGTTAGAGACCCAAATGGGTCATATCTCGTCTCATCTCATCTCAATCTGAGACAACATGGGGGTTTGCCTAGTGATACTATGGCTAACCCCAAGAGTGAGGTCTGAAGGTGGACTTACGTCGTGCCACAACGTTAACTAAGGCGCTGTTTGGGAGGCAACCCAAAACCCTTTAAGTATTTCCTAATTACTAGTAGAATAATGGTGTGTTATTTGTACATGTTTAGTAAGGGAGGAGATTGAAATAGTATATGGAGGCAGGCAACATGTCCAATTGGCAAATCCCAGACAAGATCGGCGATCACGATTCTTTCCACCGTCTGACTCAAGGCACTGTCAGCTTGGATCCTGTAAATCTCGGCAGTCTGAAGAAAATTAGTGGCGCATCGCCGACCATGTCGGTGATCTCAATGAAAACAGTCGATTGGAATCCTCACATGAGTTGTAGATCCTGTTACAATTGGCGAAGAAACTAGACACTTGGCGCTTCGACAAGTTAATGGGCGAACTTGACTAACATCGCCAAATGGGCGAACTTGACTGACATCGCCGAATGGGCGGAAACTGGACGGTTTTTGCAAGCCACAGGTTTAAAAATTCTATTTCATTCATTTCCTCTCACTTTTTCATCCTATCAAACTCATACCTGCACTTTAGATTTATACTTCCTGCCATTTTAAAGTATTTTAAGTTTCAAATTGTGCACGGATTTGTACTCATTTGCATGATGATTGATAGTATAAATCTTTGTTAAGTCTCTGAGTTACTGGGATTGCATGTATTATGGATTATGATTCAGTAGCTTTCGCGTGATTTGAGGGACTCCCATTCAACTGTGCTTTGAGTTTAATCTTTTACGTGGGGGAAAATGTGAAGCTTCTATGGGTTTTCATTGAAATTGTGTTATCTTACCTAAATTGCATTATTTGGGTTGTGGGGTGAAATTTGAAAGAAATGGGTTGAAAATAGACACGTTTGGCTGTTCGGCAAGATGAACAAACTCGCCGAATTGCTCGGCGGTTCACCTAACGCCCCCATTCCACCTTTAACTGAATGTTGCATGTACTAATCGATCTGTAACTTTCGGCGGTGAGCCTGATGTCACTAAGCGCACTCAGGGACTCACTAAAAGACTCATTGTTCTTTCTTTGTCTGTACCCTTGCACCTTCTGTGTATCATTTTCAGCAAATGGCCTAAATGGACAAGTACTTCGCCAACTGGTTTGGTGAAGCTATTCTACACCCAGAATTCCCCTGCCCCTATTTAAAATATTATCTAACTTTTCTCGAAGTCTTTTGCGGAAATGGCTAGACCAAAAGTTGCGGGAAGGGACATGCCACCCCAACATGTAAGAGCACGAGAGTTTAAAAGAGACGAGAACATAGCAAAACTGGCCAAAGAAAGAAAAGAGAGCAAGAAAGCAAGTGCCAACAGGAGAACCCCCATTGACCCCACTATTCCTTCGTGGAAATGTGAATTATACACGGCCATAGACTCCTTTTTGGCAAGCCATGAAGTGGACAGAATGGTTGCAGGTAACATCGCTGCAGAAGCTAGGAATGATAGTCTGAAAACCATTGTCGCATTCCAGGCAAATTCATCGGGCAACGATTCCCCGACAGATGGAGCAAGCGTGTAGACTGGATCCCCTCTTTACCTCCCTCTCTATCTTTCTTTATTCTCACTGTTGGATATTCATCATTTGCATTTGAGGATAAATTGTTTTTAATTATGGTTAGGTGAGGCCCACACCTTTTGTGCTGATAGTTGTGTTTTGTGTATATATTTGGGGTGTTCTGTTTTAAATTGTGTTAATACTACTTGAATGTTTGAGCTTGTGGCTCCGCTTAAATGATTCTGACCCTTCCAAAAAACATTTGAATTTTTTGCACATTTTTGCCACCCCTTGTGTGTTGAATGTGGCTGTTCTTTTGCAAAATTTGAGTCTCGGTTTCGATCAATACCGATGCCTTCAATAGTGCTTACAATTGAACAAACATGAATGTACTGCTACGATGAGGCCAAATGAAGTTGCATAGACAATATGTAAACTTTTTGCATCTCGTTGTGATTAGCCATTTATCGAATTGATTCTCTTGTAATGATTGTTGCACACTAGCGAAAGTGTGTAGTCTTGTTTGACTTAAGTGTCGATGCCTTATGTGATGAGTTTACTTTGAACCTTGCATGAATAAACCTAGAATTTGCCCTGTTAGTCTGATTGATTTAGAAAGGTGTGCTCTTGAAATGATCTTAGGCAACTTTAAAGAGTGTGAGCCAAATTTGACATATACCTCTTTTGTGGCCTACCCGTGAGCGTGTGAAATTCTTTTGAACACCCTTTGAGCCTTACCTCTCTTTGGAAGAACCTTGATGAACCCTAGACCTTACTCAACCCACTACCTATAATCCTCTTGATTTGTGGTTTAGCGAATAGTCAACTTAGGCCAAAAGCCTAAGTTGGGGGTGTGGTAAAAAGGAAAAGGATAAATCAAGAAGTGCAAGAAAAGTCCCCATTAACCCCTGGTGTTGCCGAACAATGGAAACCCTTCGAAAAAAAGAAAAAAACATATTTGTGGAATAAAGTACCAAAGAAATTAGGTTTCCAAGCAATTCACGAAGATGAATAAAAAGATGACTTAGAAGCACTAGAAAAAGAATTAATAAAAAAAAGAAGGGAATGCCTTGAGAACACCACATCTCACGAGGATGAAAAGTCACTGAACCTAAATGACCATACCTTTGCACTCAGCCCCATTACAAGCCTTAGAAAGACCTTTTTTTATCTTGAGTGAGCTGAACCGAAGATCAATTGGAAAATAAGGGTAAGCCTATAGGTGAAAACATGCATTGTGTTCCTCTTTTTGAGTGTGAGCGTTGCATCTGATTCTTGATCTTGAATTGATTAACCTCTGTGTAAATATGGAATCATTCTTTATTGAGGGCATTTGGATACTTTTTGTTGAGCTTGAACTTGCACAAGTAGCAAGTATTACAAGCATGAGAATCTTTGGTAATGGTGTGTCACAACTTGAATCTTTGAGTACACAGTTAATCTTTACACAAGTAATTTGAGTTTTGTTGTGTATGTTCATGATTTAGTCTTGTGTAGCACTATTTGAGACATCCTTTTTAAACGGCTGAACTTAAGCTTGCTTGAGGACAAGCAAAAGTTTAAGTTGAGGGTGTTGATGAGTCCACAAATTGGACTCATTTAGGTCTTTATTTTAATAGAAATAGTGTCCTCAAATTCTTATTTATTCTAAATATCTTATGAAAACACTTAAGTTTCAGGTATTTGAAGTTTTAGTGGAAGCATGGACACTTAAGCGCAAAAAGAAACAAAAATGCTGAAAAGAACGAAGAAGCTGAAGCTGAGCATCGCCAAGCACACTTGGCGATTCGCCGAAGGGACACACTCCACCCTTTGTTCCAATATGCGAAGCCCTGAAGGAGCAGGATCAAAAAGGTGATGAAAGGAGAAGTCGGCACGTCGCCGAATAGTTCTGTGAAGCAGTACTATGTCACCCAACAACACAGAACACGACGATGTTGAAGGCTAGTGCAAGACGGCGACGAACTACACCAAAGGGTGAATCACCGTGTTAATCGGCAATTCCGACTAACCTCGCCGAAAGATCCGCCAGCACTATTTTCTGAAGCCTATAAATACTAAACTTGTTATTAATTTTAAGGAGTCGAACATTTATTTTAATTTTCATAATATAATAGTACTTTTTGGGATATTTTCTCTCAAGTTTGGAGAGGGTTTTTTTTGGGAAACTTGAAGAAAGAATGATTTCATCTTCCCCAAGTTGGAAGTGGGTCTTCTCCATTCTTCTTCCTTTTCTTAAATAAAGGTTTAATTCCTTCCCATATTATTCTAGTATCATTTTAGGTGTATTTTGCTATTTCTTGATGTGTGGCTAAAAAACCCCAATCTTGTGGTGTGATTTAGCAAATATGTGTTGATATTGTTATTGGGTCTTGCTTGCTGATAGGTTAGATGTATTTTAATGGTGATTTCACCTAGTGGTTGTGGTTTAATTTAATGGGTTTGTAGTTGCAAATACAAAATCACCCATGTGTTTTCTCGGCTTCCCCGAGATGGAGGTCGCAAAACCAAGACCGCTAGATTGATGGCCTAAGGAGTGGGTCGACATGAGGTTCAGCTCGAGAGGGTGAGCCCTAGTCCCATATCCTAACACTCAGCTCGAGAGAGTGAGTAGGGTATGGCGTAGGCTGGCCTTCATGCGGCAAATGGGTGTCCGAGAGGAACGCATTTAAAACGGGGTAAGTTCCCCAAGAAGGAAATATTTCCATCTAAAGCTTAGCCTAGTCACTATTATCTTGCAAATTTCCTATCGAAAGCATGTACCCAACGATTTATCTCAACTTGTATTGCGGTAACACCCCAAGAACTTGTCCCCATACTTGATTTTCTTGTTATTTTTGTTGTTTTTACTACTTGTGACAAAAACCCCAATTGATATTTGACACTTTTGTGTCACCCCTTTTAATTTACAATGTTTTTAGGTGTTAATGTCTTTAGCTACGACTAGTTAGAACTTAATTTTATTTTTCTATTAATTCTCAAAACCACTCCCTTGGGACACGACTCCAACCTTTAGTTGGGTTACTATATTATCGATGATCGTAGACACTCGTACTGTAGGTTAGTTAGTGTCGTTGGTCACGTTAAGCATCAAGGACCCACAGAACTTCATTGATGAGATTAAGAAGCTTCTTGAGGTAATGAAAGTGATTGGTACTGAGAGTGTTGAGTGTTAAGTTAGTATCCTATCAACTCGTGGATGTGGCTCATATTTGGTTCACCCGGTGGAAGGAAAATAGGGGTGACAATGCAGCTCCTATGACATGGGACTGTTTTACTAGAACTTTTCTAGATAGGGTCTTCCCAAGAGAGTTGAGAGAGGCTAAGGCTGAGGAGTTTTTGAACTTGAAGTGGGACTCAATGTCAATCCAAGAATACAAACTGAAGTTCACTCAACTCTCCAGGTATGCTCCACATATGGTTGCTGATTCAAGGGCACAAATCAGCAAGTTCTAGTTTGGAGTATCCGATTTAGAAAAGACCAAGTGCAAGAATGCTATGTTGTTAGGGGATATGGATATCTCATGACTCATGCTCAGGAGGTTGAGGGTGATAAGCTTAGGGAAATGGCTAAGGAAAACAAGAACGTTAGAACAGGGAATTATGAATACTCTCAATAGAGATCGAGTGGTGGAAATCGCTCACAGTTTAAACAGAGGTCTACAGCCCCAACACCTTCATCATCTAGTGCTCCGTCCCCAAGTTTCGACAGGAAAAAAAAGGTAGGGTATCAGGCTCTAAGTCACAGGGGAGTGTTTCAGGTAACCAGACTTTTCCAACTTGTCCAAAGTGTGGTAAGAATCAATAGGGAGAGTGTCTTGCAGGCAGAGAGCGGTGCTTTAGGTGTGGTCGGTCTGCTCATAAGTTGAAGGATTGCCCTTCTGCAAGGAAAGGACAAGGAGGTAACAAAACTCAGTCTACTACTTCAGCAGCTCTAGCGGGTTGTCCCACCCAGCAGGGTGCCTCGTCTAGTACAGATGGTGATCAATGCCAAAATAGGTTGTATGCTCTTCATGCTCGCCAGGACCAAGAAGATTCTCCCAATGTGGTCACTGGTACATTGAGAGTCTTTCATTTAGATGTTTATGCATTGTTAGACCAAGGGGCTACACTTTCTTTTGTAACTCCCTATATAGCAGAAGTTGTGTCATTCTAGAAACTCTGTTAGAACCCTTCTCAGTCTCTACTCCAGTTGGTGACCCAGTTATAGCTAGATGGGTATGCAAAAATTGCCCTGTCAAACCAACCCAGCTGGTTGGTCAATCTCAGAGATCTTATCGATCGGCAAACCAGAGACGAATGACCACGGTCCCGGCCTTACCAGCAAGACGACGGTTGCGAAACAAGGGGTAAGGTAGTGCTTGCCATGGGAGGAGAGCTCTCACCTTGATGGGAGGATTGGCAGGACGAAGATTCGGAACGGGTGCAGCTATCAAATGTGTTTCGCCACTCCTTGTCATGGCTCAAAGGGGGTTTGAAGGTTGCTTGCAATGGTTTAGAACCTGAAGCCGTTGTGCGTGGGTCACTCTATCTTACGAGACCTTAACTGGTCTTCACAGTTTCTCAGAAACTCACCTCAGCAGACCTTGAGAGTTAGAAATGATAGATTTTGATATCATTCTAGGCATATATTGGCTACATTCCTTTTATTCCTCAGTCGACTGTAGAACTAGGATAGTTCGGTTTCAGTTTCCAAATGAGCCAGTCTTAGAGTGGAAGGGTAGTAGCTCATCACCTATAGGTCGATTCATCTCTTACCTTAAGGCCAGAAAAATAATTTCCAAAGGGTATATCTATCATTTTGTTCGGGTTAAGGATTCAAACTCCGAAACCCCAACTCTTGAGTCAATCCCAGTAGTAAATCGGTTTCCTAAAGTGTTCCCAGAACATCTTCCCAGAGTTCCTCCCGAAAGGGAAATCGACTTTGGAATAGATCTCCTTTCAAATACCCAGCCTATTTCGATTCCTCCTTACATAATGGATCCAACCGAGCTTAAGGAATTGAAAGAGCAGTTGAAAGACCTTCTAGATAAGGGCTTCATCAGACCTAGTATCTCTCTTTGGGGTGCTCCAGTATTGTTCGTGAAAAATAAAGACAGTTCTCTCAGAATGTGCATTGACTATCGGCAGTTAGAAAAATTCACAATCAAGAAAAAATATCTAATCCCTAAGATTGATGACTTGTTCGACCAACTTCATGGTGCTAGTTGCTTTTCTTAAATAGACCTCAGATCCGGCTATCATCAGCTCAGAGTCAGAAATAGTGACATCCCGAAGACAGCCTTCAAGACTTGGTATGGTCACTATGAATTTCTAGTTATGTCTTTTGGACTAGCAAATGCTCCTGCAACTTTCATGGATTTAATGTACAGGGCGTTCAAATAATATTTGGACTTGTTCTTCATCGTCTTTATTGATGATATCCTAATTTATTCTTGGAATGAGGAAGAGCATGCGACCCATCTGAAAAGGTGGCTTGAGTTGTTGAAAGATTATGATATGAGTGTTCTCTATCTCCCCGGTAAAGCAAATGTGGTGGCGGATGCCCTTAGTTGGTTATCCATGGGTAGTGTTGCACATGTTGATGATGAGAGAAAAGAGTTTGTTTGAGATGTTCAGAGGTTGGCTCGATTGGGAGTTCAACTAGTGGATTCCACCAAGCGTGGTATTATGGTCCATATTGGTTCCGAATCGTCCTTCGTGGCTGATGTTAAAGCAAAGCAATGTCTTGATCCGACCTTAGTTAAATTGAAAGAGGCAGTGCTAAGAAGTCTGTAAAGGCTTCCTCCTAAGGGGGAGATGGTGTCCTAAGGTATCAAGGTAGTTTGTGTGTTCCTAATGTTGATAACTTGAGGGAACAGATCTTGTCAGAAGCCCATATTTCTCGGTATTCTATTCACTCAAGAGCCACCAAGATGTACGGTGATTTGCGGGAGATCTATTGGTGAAATGGGATGAAGAAGGATATTGCGGAATTTGTGCCTAAGTGTCCTAATTGCCAACAAGTGAAGGTTGAGAATCAGAAACCGGGAGGTTTATCCCAAGATATTAGCATTCCTACTTGGAAGTGGGAAGATTTGAATATGGACTTTATAGTGGGATTGCCACGCACTGGGCATCAATATGATTTGATTTGGGTTATAATAGACCGAATGGCGAAGTCATCCCATTTCATTCTCGTCAAGGTTCCCTATACAGCGGAAGATTATGCTAAGTTGTATTTGAGAGAGATGGTAAGGTTTCATGGAGTGCCCTTGTCCATTATCTCCGATAGAGGTACTCAGTTTACTTCACAGTTTTTGAAGTCCTTCAAAAAGGGTCTTGGCATGAAAGTTAAGCTTAGCACAACTTTTCACCCCCAAATCGACGGGCAAGCGGAACGAACAATCCGAACATTAGAAAACATGTTGAGGGCTTGTGTGATTGATTTCAAGGGAAACTGGGATGACCATTTGCCCTTGACTGAATTTGCCTATAATAATAGCTACCATTCGAGTATCGGTATGGCTCTGATTGAGGCTCTTTATGGTAAGAGGTGTAGATCTCCTATAGGATGGTTTGAGGTTGGTGAGGTTGCTTTGATAGGACCCGAGTTAGTTCATGAGGCTATTGAG
Source organism: Solanum verrucosum (assembly GCF_900185275.1). Taxonomy (NCBI): domain Eukaryota; kingdom Viridiplantae; phylum Streptophyta; class Magnoliopsida; order Solanales; family Solanaceae; genus Solanum; species Solanum verrucosum. The sequence continues at coordinate 81,170 of NW_026019752.1, forward strand.
AAGGTTCGACTCATTAGATAAAGGTTGAGAACGACCCAAAGTTGACAAAAGTCTTATGCGGATGTTAGAAGGAGAGACCTTGAATTTGATGTGCTTGATTGGGTTTACTTGAGAATCTCACCCATGAAGGGTGTAATGAGGTTTTGTAAGAAAAGGAAAATTAGTCCCCATTTTGTAAGCCCATATCAAATTTTGAGGCATGTTGGTAAGGTTGCATATGAGATTGATTTGCCAAATAAGTTGGCGTTGGTACATCCGGTTTTCCATGTCTCAATGTTGAAAAAGTGTGTTGGAGATCTGACATCCATAATTCCCCTAGAAGGGTTTGAAGTGAAAGAGAACCTTTCTTATGAAGAAGTTCCGATTGAGATCTTAGACCGACAAGTTAAGAGATTGACGAACAAAGAGGTTGCCTCCGTGAAAGTGTTATGGAGAAACCATCTAGTTGAGGGTGCTACTTGGGAGGCCGAGGCCAATATGATGTCTCGGTATCCTCATATTTTTCCTCCTATTGTAGCTTGAGGTAATGAGTTTGTTTTTGTTTGAAGTCATGTGTGTTTTATGTGTTTACATGATTTCCTTAAATTTGCATGTTCATGAAAAAGAAAGTTTGAAAGAAAATGGCTTTTATGATGTATTTTTCTCATGTTGTTGAGTATTGAGTATGAGTTGCTTATAGACTTCATGAGTTATTGAGCCCGCCTTAGCTTGAAGTGGAGATTTCCTCCTTGAATATGTGCTTTATGTATAAACTGTATTTAAGCTCCATGAGATTGTGTTGAGCATTGTTCTTAAGTTTGGAGATGGTAGTTCCTCTTTGAATGAAAGAAGTCTAAAATTTCATGCATATTGGGTTGTTAGATGTAGTTCCTACTCCCTTATGGTTCATTAAGTACATGGTCCCTAGGCAGGTCACACTTAAAGTTCAGGGTTAAATGGGTAATTACGGTTTTAATCTAACTTAAGAAGAAGGAGAAGAAGGAGGAGAAGGAGTAGAAGGAGGAGAAGGAGGTGGGGGAGTTAGAGGAGGAGAAGGAGAAGGAGGAAAAGAAGAAGAAGAAGGAGCAACAGGAGGAGAAGAAGAAGGTGGAGAACGAGAAGAAGGAGCAGCATGAGGAGAATGAGAAGGAGGAGAAGGAGAAGGAAGAGCAAAAGAAGAAGAAGAAGGTGAAGAATTCCTATAAAAGAACAAACCTTTACTTCTTTTCGTTAACTACTTGAAAATGGCTGAATATTACGTAAATGATCGAAAAATCAAGAAAAACACATAAACAATATTAAAAATGCCTTAAAAAAATTTTGAATTGCACCAATGACTTTAGAATATCGTGACGAATAAAAGAACAAGACTTTACTTATTTTTGTAACTGCCCGAAAATGGCCGAATATTATGTAAGTTCCCAAAAATGACCGAAAAATCAAGAAAAAAACATAAACAATACAAAATACACCTCAAAAAAAATTTGACTTGCACCACTGACATTAGAATATCGTGGTAAATAAAGGAACAAAACTTTACTTCTTTTCATAACTGCCCGGAAATTGCCGAATATTATGTAAATGCCCCTAAATGGCCGAAAATCCAAAAAAATACATAAACAATACAAAATACGCCTTAAAAAAATTTTTGACTTCCACCAATGACCTTAGAATATCGTGACGAATAAAAGAACTAAACTTCACATCTTTTCATAATTGTCCGAAAATGGCCGAATATTACGTAAATACCCCAAAATGGACGAAAACTCAAGAAAAACACATAAACATTACAAAAAAATACCTCAAAAATTTTTGACTTGCACCAATGACCTTATAATATCATGACAAATAAAATAAAAAACACTTTACTTCTTTTCGTAACTGACTGGAAATGGTCAAATATTATGTTAATGCCCCAAAATGGCCAAAAAATCAAGAAAAATACATAAACAATTCAAAAAATGCCTCAAAAAAATTCGAATTGCACCAATGACCTTAGAATATCGTGATGAATAAAAGAACATAATTTTACTTCATTTTGTAAGTACCCGAAAATGGCTGAATATTACGTAAATACCTCAAAATGGTCGAAAAATCAAGAAAAACTCAAACAATACAAAAAATACCTCAAACTTTTTTTGACTTGCACCAATGACCTTAGAATATCGTGACAAATAAAAGAACAAATCTTTACTTCTTTTCGTAACTGCCCGAAAATTGCCGAATATTACGTAAATGCCCCAAAAATCAAGAAAAATACACAAACAATACAAAAACGCCTCAAAAAAATTTGACTTGCACCAACGACCTTAGAATATCGTGATGAATAAAAGACCAAAAGTTTACTTCTTTTATTAACTGCCCAAAGATAGCCGAATATTATGTAAATGCCCCAAAATGGCCAAAAAATCAAGAAAAACACATAAACAATACAAAAAATGCCCCAAAAAAATTTGACTTGCACCAATGACCTTAGAATATCGTGACGATTAAAAGAACAAAAGTTTACTTCTTTTAGTAAATTCTCGAAAATGGCTGAATATTACGAAAATACTATAAAATGGCCGAAAAATCAAGAAAAACACACAAACAATACGAAAAACGCCTCAAAAATTTTTTTACTTGCAACAAAGACCTTAGAATATCGTGACGAATAAAAGAACAAAAGTTTACTTCTTTTAGTAACTGCCCGAAAATGGTCGAATATTACGTAAATTCCCCAAAATGGCCGAAAAATAAAAAAACACATAAACAATACAAAAAACGACTCAAAACTTTTTTGACTTGCATCAATGACCTTAGAATATCATGACAAATAAAAGAACAAAAGTTTACTTCTTTTAGTAACTGCCCAAAAATGTCTGAATATTACATAAAGGCCCTAAAATGGCCGAACAATCAAGAAAAATACATAAACAATACAAAAAAAGCCTAAAAAAAAATTCTACTTGAACCAATGACCTTAGAATATCATGACGAATAAACGACCAAAACTTTACTTCATTTCATCACTACCCGAAAATGACTGAATATTACGTAAGTGCCCCAAAATGGCCGAATAATCAAGAAAAATACATAAACAATACAAACAACGCCTCAAAAAAAAATTTCGACTTGCACTAATAACCTTAGAATATTGTGACGAATAAAAGAACAAAACCTTACTTATTTTCGTAACTGCCCGAAGATTGACGAATACTACGTAAATGCTCCAAAATGGTCAAAAAATCAAGAAAAACACATAAACAATACAAAAAACTCATCAAAAAAATTTAAATTACACCAATGACCTTAGAATATTGTGACAAGTAAAAAAAAATTATTCTTTTCGTAACTGACTGAAAATAGTCAAATATTATGTAAATGTCCCAAAATGAACGAAAAATCAAGAAAAATAAATAAGCAATTCAAAAAATGCGTAAAAAAAATTTGACTTGCACCAATGACCTTATAATATCGTGACGAATAAAAGAACATAACTTTACTCCATTTCTTAACTGCCCAAAAATGACCGAATATTACGTAAATGCCTCAAAATGGCCCAAAAATCAAGAAAAACAAATAAACAATAGAAAAAAATGCATCAAATTTTTTTTGAATTGCAGCAATGACCTTAGAATATCATGACGAATAAAAGAACAAATATTTACTTCTTTTCGTAACTACCCGAAAATGACTGAATATTACGTAAATTCTCCAAAATTCCCGAAAAATCAATAAAAATACATAAACAATAAAAAAAATGCCTCAAAAAAATTTGACTGGCCCCAATGACCTTAGAATATAGTGACGAATAAAAGAACAAAAGTTTACTTCTTTTATTAACTACAGGAAATGGCCGAATATTACGTAAATGGATTAAAAAGACCGAAAAATCAAGAAAAAACACATAAACAATACAAAAAACGCCTCAAAATTTTTATGACTTGCACCAATGACTTGGAATAACGTGACAAATAAAAGAACAAATCTTTACTTCTTTTTCTAACTTCCCGAAAACGGCCGAATATTACGTAAATGCCCTAAAATGGCCGAAAAATCAAGAAAAATACATAAACAATTCAAAAAACGCCATAAAAAATTTCAACTTGCACCAATGACCTTAGAATATCGTGATGAATAAAGGAACAAAAGTTTACTTCTTTCTATAACTGTCCGAAAATGGCCGAATATTACATAAATTCCCCAAAATGACCGAAAAATCAAGAAAAACACATAAACAGTACAAAAAGGAATCAAAAACAATATCGACTTGAACCAATGACCTATGAATATCGTGACAAATTAAAGAACAAAAGTTTACTTTTTTTAGTAACTGCCCGAAAATGGCTGAATATTATGTAAATACCCCAAAATGACCGAAATATCAAGAAAAATACATAAACAATACAAAATAGCCTCAAATTTTTTTTTGACTTGCAGCAATGAATTTAGAATATCGTGACAAATAAATGAAAAAAAAAAACTACTTCTTTTCGTAACTGACTGAAAATAGTCAAATATTATGTAAGTGTCCCAAAATGACCGAAAAATCAAGAAAATAGCATAAACAATTTTTAAAATGCCTAAAAAAAATTGACTTGCAGCAATGAATTTAGAATATCGTAACAAGTAAAAGAAAAAAAACATTACTTCATTTCGTAACTTCCCGAAAATGGCCGAATATTACGTAAATTCCTCAAAATGGCCGAAAAATCAAGAAAAACACATAAACAATACAAAATACGCCTCAAATTTTTTTTGACTTGCACCAATGACCCTCGAATATCATGACGAATAAAAGAATAGATCATTTCATTACTTCTTTTCGTAACTGCCCGAAAATAACCAAATATTACGTAAATGCCAAAAATGGACGAAAAATCAATAAAAATACATAAACAATACAAAAAACGCCTCAAAAAAATTTGACTTCCACCAATGACTTAAGAATATCATGACGAATAAAGGAACAAAAGTTTACTTATTTTAGTAACTGCACGAAAATGACCGAATATTACATAAATGCATCAAAATGGCCGAAAAATCAAGAAAAACACATGAACAATACAAAAAACCTTCAAAAAAATTTGGCTTGAACCAATAAACTTAGAATATCGTGACGAATAAAAGAACAAAAGTTTACATATTATAGTAACTGCCCGAAAATTATCGAATATTACGTAAATGCCCCTTAATTGCCAAAAAAATCAAGAAAAACACATAAACAATACGAAAATCGATTCAAATTTTTTTTTACTTGCACGAATGACCTTAGAATATCGTGAAAAATAAAAGAACAAAAGTTTACTTCTTTTAGTAACTGCCTGAAAATGGCTGAATATTACGTAAAAAACTCAAAATGGCCGAAAAATCAAGAAAAACACATAAAAAGTACAAAAAACGCCTCAAAATTTTTTTAACATGCACCAATGACCTTAGAATATCGTGACGAATAAAATAACATAACTATACTTCATTTCGTAACTGTCCGACAATGGCCGAATATTACGTAAATGCTTCAAAATGGCCGATAAATCAAGAAAAACACATAAACAATACAAAAAATGCCTCAAAATTTTTTTGACTTGCACCAATGATCTCAGAATATCGTAACAAGTAAAAAAACAAAGCTTTACTTCTTTTCGTAACTTCCTGAAAACGGTCGAATATTACGTAAATGCCCCAAAATGGCAGAAAAATCAAGAAAAATACAAAACACTCCTTAATTTTTTTTTGACTTGCACCAATTACCTTAGAAAATATTATCAAATAGAAGAACATAACTTTATTTCATTTTGTAACTTCCCAAAAATAGCTGAGTATTACGTAAATGCCTCAAAATGGCCAAAGAATCAATAAAAATGCATAAACAATACAAGAAACGCCACCAAAAAATTAGACTTGCACCAATGACCTGAGAATATCGTGACGAATAAAAGAACAAAAGTTTACTTCTTTTAGTAACTGCACGAAAATAGTCGAATATTACATACATGCATCAAAATGACCGAAAAATCAAGATAAACACATAAACAATACAAAAAACGGCTCAAAAAAATTTCGACTTTGCACCAATGACCTTAGAATATCGTGACGAATAAAAGAACAAAAGTTTACTTCTTTTAGTAACTGGCCGAAAATGGCTGAATATTACGAAAATGCCCCAAAATGGCCGAAAAATTAAGAAAAACATATAAGCAATACAAAAAACCCCACAAATTTTTTTTTGACTTGCACCAATGACCTTAGAATATCGTGAAAAATAAAAGACCATAACTTTAACTAATTTCGTAACTGCCCGACAATGGCCGAATATTACGTAAATGCCTCAAAATGGTCGATAAATCAAGAAAAACACATAAACAATACAAAAAATGCCTCAATTTTTTTTTGACCTGCATCAATGACCTTAGAATATCATGACAAATAAAAAAACAAATATTTACTTCTTTTCGTAACTTCCTGAAAACGGCCGAATATTACGTAAATGCACCAAAATGGCTGAAAAATTAAGAAAAATACATAAACAATGCCAAAAATGCCTTAAATGTTTTTTGACTTGTACCGATGACCTCAGAATATTGTGACGAATAAAAGAACAAATGTATACTTCTTCTTGTAACTGCCCGAAAATGACCAAATATTATGTAAATGCCCAAAAATTATCGAAAAATCAAGAAAAACACATAAACAAAACAAAAAATGCCTCAAAAATATATTGACTTGCACCAATGATCTTAGATTATAGTTATGAATAAAAGAACAAAAGTTTACTTCTCTTAGTAACTTCCCGAAAAATGGCCGAATATTATGTAAATGCTCCAAAAAGGCCGAAGAATTAAGAAAAACACATAAACGATACAAAAAACGCCTCAAAATCTTTTTGTCTTGCACCAATACCCTTTGAATATCATGACGAACAAAAGAACTAAACTTTACTTCTTTTGGGAACTCCCCAAATATTGGTCAATATTACGTAAATTCCCCAAAATGACCGAAAAATCAAGAAAAAATACATAAACAATAAAAAACGCCTCTAAAAAATTTCGACTTACACCAATGAACTTAGAATATCTTGTCGAATAAAAGAACAAAACTTTATTTCTTTGTGTTCCTGCACAAAAATGGCCAAAAATTACGTAAATGCCCTAAAATGATCGAAAAATCAGGAAAAGCACATAAACAATTCAAATAACACCTCAAACAAAATTTGACTGGCACCAATGACCTTTGAATATCGTGACGAGTAAAAGAACAAAACTTCACTTCTTTTCGTAACTACCCAAAAATCACCAAATATTACGTAAATGTCCCAAAATGATCGAAAAAATAAGAAAAACACATAAACAGTAAAAATCGACACAAAAAAATTTGACTTGCAACAATGACCTTAGAATATCGTGACGAATACAAGAACAAAACTTACCTTCTTTTTGTAACTACTCAAAAATGGCTGAATATTACATAAATACTCAAAATAGCCAAAAAAACGAAAAAATACATAAACAATACATAATACGCCTCAAAAAAATTTCAACGTGCACCAATGACCTTTCAATATCGTGAAAAATAAAAGAACAAAATTTTACTTCTTTTCGTAACTGCCGAGAAATGATTGAATATTACGTAAAAATGTCCCAAAATGGCTGAAAAATCAAGAAAAATACATAAATAACACAAAAAACATCTCAAAAAAATTATGACTTGCACCAATGACCTTAGAATATCATGACGAATAAAAGAACAAAACTTTGCTTCTTTTCGTAACTGCTCGAAAATAGCCGAATAATACAAAAATTGCCCAAAATGGACAAAAAATAAAGAAAACTACATAAACAATACAAAAAACGCCTCAAAACGTTTTTGATTTGCACCAATGATATTAGAATAACCTGACGAATAAAACAACAAAACTTTACTTCTTTGCGTTACTGCAACAAAATGGACGAAAATTACGTAAATGCCCTAAAATGGCCGGAAAATCAACAAGAACACATATACAATACAAAATATGCCTCAAAAAAAAAATTCACTTGAACCAATGACCTTAGAATATCGTGACAAGTAAAGAAGAACAAAACTTTACTTTTTTTCGTAACTGGCCGAAAATGGCCAAATATTACTGAAATGCCCAAAAATGGTCGAAAGAACAAGAAAAACACAGAAACAATAGAAAAATGCCTAAAAAAAATTCGACTTGCACCAATGACCGTAGAATATCGTAACAAATAAAAGAAAAAAACTTTACTTCTTTTCGTAACTTCCCGAAAATGGCCTAATATTACGTAAATGTCCAAAATGGCCGAAAAAATAAGAAAAATACCTACACAATACATAAAACGCCTCAAAAAAAAATTTGACTTGAACCAATGACCTTTCAATATCGTGTCGAATAAAAGAACAAAACTCTACTACCTTTTGTAACTACCCGAAAATGACTGAATACTATGTAAATGCCCCTAAATAACCGAAAAAATCAAGAAAAACACAACAACAGTACAAAAAACGCCTCAATTTTTTTTGACATGCAGGTACTTTAGAATATCGTGACGAATCAAAGAACAAAACTTTACTTCTTTAGCTAACTGCCCAAAAATAGCTGAATATTACGTAAATGCCCTAAATGACCGGAAAATCAAGAAAAACACATAAACAATACCAAAAATGCCTCAAAAAAATTTCAACTTGCACCAATGACCTTAGAATATCATGACGAATAAAAGAACATAACTTTACTTCATTTCATAACTGCTCGAAAATGGCCGAATATTACATAAATGCCTCAAAATGGCTGAAAAATCAAGATTAACACAAACAATACAAAAAAAATGCCTCAAACTTTTTTTGACTTGCACCAATGACCTTAGAATATCATGACGAATAAAAGAACAAATCATTACTTCTTTTCGTAATTGCCCGAATATGACCGAATATTACGTAAATTCCCCAAAATGGGCGAAAAATCAATAAAATACATAAATAATAGAAAAAACGCCTTAAAAAAATTTGAATTGCACCAATGACCTTAGAATATCGTGACGAATAAAGGAACAAAAGTTTACTTGTTTTAATAACTGCACGAAAATGGCCGAATATTACATAAATGCACCAAAATGGCGGAAAAATCAAGAAAACACATAAACAATACAAAAAACGCCTCAAAAAAATTTCAACTTGCACAAATAACCTTAGAATATCGTGACGAAGAAAAGAAAAAAAGTTTACATCTTTTAGTAACTGCCCGAAAATTGCCGAATATTACGTAAAAGCCCCAAAATGGCAGAAAAATAAAGAAAAACTCGTAAACAATACGAAAACCGACTCAAATTTTTTTGACTCGCACTAATGACCTTAGAATATCGTGACAAATAAAAGAACAAATGTTTACTACTTTTAGTAACTGCCCGAAAATGGCCGAATATTACGTAAATCCCCCAAAATGACCGAAAAATCAAGAAAAACACATAAACAGTACAAAAAACGCCTCAATTTTTTTTGACTTGTACCAATGAACTTAGAATATCATGACGAATAAAAGAACATAACTTTACTTCATTTCCTAACTGTCCGACAATGACCGAATATTACGTAAATGCTTCAAAATGGCTAATAAATAAAAAAAACACATAAACAATACAAAAAACGCCTCAATTTTTTTTTGACTTGCACCAATGATCTTAGAATATCGTGACAAATAAAAGAATAAATCTTTTCTTCTTTTCGTAACTTTTCCGAAAACGGCCGAATATTACGTGAATGCCCCAAAATGGCAATACAAAAAACGCCTTAAAAATATTTTGAGTTGCACCAATGATCTAAGAATATCTTGACGAATAAAAGAACATAACTTAACTTCATTTCGTTACTGCCCAAAAATGGCCGAATATTTCGTAAATGCCTCAAAATTGCAAAAAAATCAATAAAAATACATAAACAATACAAAACACGCCTAACAAAATTTGACTTGCACCAATGATCAATAAATCAAGACAAACACATAAACAATACAAAAACGCCTCAACAAAATTTCGACTTTCCATCAATAACCTTAGAATATCGTGACGAATAAAAGAATAAAAGTTTACACCTTTTAGTAATTGCCCAAAAATGGCCGGATTTTACGTAAATCTCCAAAAATGGCTAAAAAATCAAGAAAAACACATAAACAATTAAAAAAAAACCCTCAATTTTTTTTTACTTACACCAATTACCTTAGAATATCGTGACGTATAAAAGAACATAACTTTACTTAATTTCGTAACTGCCTGACAATGGCCGAATATTACGTAAATGCCTCAAAATGTTCGATAAATCAAGAGAAATACATAAACAATACAAAAAACGCCTCAAAATTCAACTTGCACCAATGACCTTAGAATATCGTGTCGAATACAAGAACAAAACTTTAGTTCTTTTCGTAACTACCCAAAAATGGCCGAATATTACGAAAATATTCAAAGTATCCGGAAAAACAAGAAAAATACATAAACAATACATAATACGCCTCAAAAAAATTTCAATGTGCGCCAATGGCCTTCCAATATCGTGAGGAATAAAAGAACAAAACTTTACTTCTTTTCTTAACTGCCCGAAAATGACTAAATATTATGCAAATGTACCAAAATGACCGAAAAATCAAGAAACATACATAAACAACACAAAAAACATCTCAAAAAAATTATGACTTGCACCAATGACCTTAGAATATCGCGACGAATGAAAGAACAAAACTTTACTTCTTTTCGTAATTGCCCAAAAATGGCCGAATAATACGAAAATTCCCTAAAATGGGTGAAAAATAAAGAAAAATACATAAAAAATATAGAAGATGCCTCAAAAAAATTTCGACTTGCACCATTGACATTAGATTATCCTGACGAATAAAAGAACAAAACTTACTTCTTTGCGTAACTGCACGAAAATGGCCAAAAAATCAAGAAGAACACATAAACAATACGAAAAATGCCTCAATTTTTTTTTGACTAGCACCAATGCCCTTAGAATATCATGACGAATAAAAGAACAAAACTTTACTTCTTTTTGTAACTGGCCGAAAATGGTTGAATATTACGTAAATTCCCCAAAATGGTCGAAAAACACATAGAAAATAAAATGCCTCAAATTTTTTTTTGACTTGCACCAATGACATTAGAATATCGTGATGAATAAATGAACAAAACTTTACTTATTTTCGTAATTGCCTGAAAATGGCTGAATAATACGAAAATCCCCTAAAATGGGTGAAAAATGAAGAAAAATACATAAAAAATACAAAAAATGCCTCAAAATTTTTTTGACTTGCGGTGCAAAAAATCAAGAAAAACAAATAAACAATATAAAAAATGCATCAAAAAAATTCGACTACCACCAATGATCTTAGAATATCATGGCAAATAAAAGAAAAAAACTTTAATCATTTTTGTAATTTCCCAAAAATGGCCGAATATTACGTAAATGACTCTAAATCGCCGAAAAATAATGAAAAACACATAACCGATATAAATAATGTCTCAATTTTTTTTTGACTTGCACTAATGACCTTAGAATATAATGACGAATAAAAGAACAATACTTTACCTTGTTTCGTACCTACCCAAAAATGGCCGAATATTACGTAAATTCCCCTAAATAGCCGAAAAATCAAGAAAAACACATAAACAATACAAAAAACGCCTCATAAGAATATCGACTTGCACCAATGATCTTAGAATATCATGACAAATAAAAGAACAAAACTTTACAACTTTTCGTAACTGCTCGAAAATGGCCGAATATTATGTAAATGCCACCAAGTGGCCGAAAAATCAATAATAACACATAAATAATATTAAAAACGCCTCAAGAAGTTTTGACTTGCACCAATAATCTTAGAATATCGTGACGAATAAAAGAACAAAACTTTACTTCTTTTCAAAACTGCCCGAAAATTGCCTAATATTATGTGAATGCCCCCAAGTGGCCGAAAAATCAAGAAAAACACTTGAACGTTATAAAAAACGCCTCAAAATTTTTTGGCTTACACCAATGACCTTAGAATATCGTGACGAATAAAAGAACAAAACTTTTCTTCTTTTTGTAACTGCCCAAAAATGGCCGAATATTATGTAAATGCCCTTAAATGGCAGAAAAATCAAGAAAAACACATAACCAATTCAAAAAATGGCTAAAAAAAATTCGACCTGTTCCAATTACCTTAGAATATCGTGACGAATAAAAGAACAAAACTTTATTTATTTTCATAACTGTCCGAAAAAGGCCGAATATTACGTAAATGCCCATAGATGTCAAAAAATCTAAAAAAACACATAAAAATACTAAAAAACCCTCAATTTTTTTTTGACTTTCACTGGTGACTTCAGAATATCGTGACGAATGAAAGAACATACTTTAATTATTTTCGTAACATCCCAAAAATGGCCAAATATTAGATAAAATCCCATACACGGCCAAAAATCAATAAAAACACATAAGCAATATAAAAAATGCCTCAATTTTTTTTTCCGAATAGCACCAATGACCTTAGAATATCGTGAAGAATAAAAGAACAAAACTTTACTTCTTTTTGTAACATCCAGAATATGGCCGAATATTGCGTAAAAACCCCTAAATGACCGAAAAATCAAGAAAAACACATAAAAAATACAAATAACGCCTCAAAAAAAATTGACTATAACCATTGTCCTTAGAATATCGTGACAAATGAAAGAACAAAATTTTAATTCTTTTCGTAACTGCCCTAAAATGGCCGAAAAATCAAGAAAAACACATAGACAATACAAAAAATGCATAAAAAAAATTTCGACTTGCACCAATGACCTTAGAATATCATGACAAATAAAAGAACAAAAAAAAACACCTTTTCGTAACCGCCTGAAAATGGCCAAATATTACGTAAATGCCCCTAAATGACCGAAAATCAAAATAATACATAAGCAACACAAAAAGCCCCTCAAAAATATTTCGACTAGCACCAATGACTTTCAAATATCGTGATGAATAAAAAAAAAGTTATATCGAGACGAATAAAAAAAAGTTTACTTATTTTCGTTACCAACTGAAAATGGATGAATATTACGTAAATCCCCTTAAATGGCCGAAAAATCAAGAAAAACACATAAGCAATACAAAAAATGCCTCAAAAAAATTTCGACTAGTACCAATGACCTTAGAATATCGTGAAGAATAAAAGAACAAAACTTTACTTCTTTTCGTAACTGTCGAAAATGGCTGAATATTACGTAAATACCCTAAATGGCCGAAAAAAAAACCAGATAAACAATACAAAAATTTCGACTTGCACCAATGAGCTTAGTATATCATTATAAATAAAATTAAAAATAAAACACCTTTTCGTAATCGCTTGAAAATGGCTGAATATTACGTAAATACCCCTAAATGGCCGAAAATTAAAAAAATACATAAGCAACACAGAGAGCCCCTCAAAAATATTTCGACTAGCACCAATGACCTTAGAATATCGTGACGAATAAAAAAAACTTTACTTCTTTTCGTTACTGCCCGAAATGGCCGAATATTACGTAAATGCCTCTAAATTGCCGAAAAATCAAGAAAAACACATAACCAATACAAAAAATGACTCAAAAAAAATTTCGATTTACCCCAATGACCTTAGAATATTGTGACGAATAAGAGAACAAAACTTTACTTCTTTTCTTAGCTGCCAAAAATGAACAAATATTACTTAAATGCCCCTATATGGCCGAAAAATCAAGAAAAACACATAAACAATACAAAAAATGCCTTACCAAAATTTTGACTTTCACCAATAACTTTAGAATGTCGTGACGAATAAAAGAACAAAACTTTACTTTTTCTCGTAATAGTACGAAAATGGATGAATATTACGGAAATGCCCATATATGGCCGAAAAATCAAGAAACACACATAAACAATACAAAAAATGCCTCAAATTTTTTTTAACTTGCACCAATTACCTTAGAATATCGTGACGAATAAAAGAACAAAACTTTACTTCTTTTCGTAAGTCCCCAAAAATGGCCAAATATTATGTAAATTCCCCAAAATGACCAAAAAATCAATAAAAACACATAAACAATACAAAAAAAGCCTCAAAAAATTTCGACTTGCACCAATGACCTTATAATATCGTGACGAATAAAAGAATAAAACTTTATTTATTTTTGTAACTGCTGGAAAATGGCCGAATATTACGTAAATACCCTTTATTGGCCGAAAAATTAAGAAAACCACATGAACAATACCAAAAATGCCTCAAAAAGGTTTCGACATGCACCAATGACATTAGAATATCGTGATGAATAAAAGAATAAAATTTTACTACATTTCGTAACAGCCTATAAATTGCTGAATCTTACGTAAAAGTCCCTAAATTATCGAAAAATCAAGAAAAATGCATAAGCAATAAAAAATGCCTAAAAAAAAATTTGACTTGCATCAATGACGCTAGAATATCGTCACGAATAAAAGAACAAAACATTACTTCTATTCGTAACTGCTCAAAAATGGCCGAATATTATGTAAATGCCCCTAAATGGCCAGAAAATCAAGAAAAACACGTAAACAATACAAAAAATGCCTCAAAAACTTTCAACTTGCACCAATGACCTTAGAATATCGTGACAAATAAAAGAATAAAACTTTATTTCTTTTCGTAACCACTCGAAAATGGCTGAATATTACGTAACTGCCCTTAAATGACCGAAAAATCAAGATAAACACGCAAACAATACAAAAAATGCCTAAAAAAAATTCTACTTGCACCAATGATCTTAGAATATTGCGACGAATAAAGGAACAAAAGTTTACCCTTATCGTAACTGCTCAAAAATGGCCAAATATTACGTAAAGCCCCTAAATGGCCGAAAAATCAAGAAAATCACATAAACAATACAAAAAACACCACATAAAATTTTTGACTTGCACCAATGACCTTAAAATATCGTGTTGAATAAAAGAACAAAACTTTACCTCTTGTCGTAACAGATAAAAAATGGTCAAATATTCCATAAATGCCCCCCAAATGGCCAAGAAATCAAGAAAAATATATAAACAATACAAAAAACGCTTCAAAAGAATTTCGACTTGCACCAATGACCTTAGAATATCGTGACGAATAAAAGAATAAAACTTTACTTCTTTTCGTAACCACTCGAAAATGGCCAAATATTACGTAACTGCCCTTAAATGACCGAAAAATCAAGATAAACACGCAAACAATACAAAAAATGCCTAAAAAAAATTCTACTTGCACCAATGATCTTAGAATATTGCGACGAATAAAGGAACAAAAGTTTACCCTTATCGTAACTGCTCGAAAATGGCCAAATATTACGTAAAGCCCCTAAATGGCCGAAAAATCAAGATAAACACGCAAACAATACAAAAAATGCCTAAAAAAAATTCTACCTGCACCAATGATCTTAGAATATTGCGAAGAATAAAGGAACAAAAGTTTACCCTTATCGTAACTGCTCGAAAATGGCCAAATATTACGTAAAGCCCCTAAATGGCCGAAAAATCAAGAAAATCACATAAGCAATACAAAAAACACCACATAAAATTTTTGACTTGCACCAATGACCTTAAAATATCGTGTTGAATAAAAGAACAAAACTTTACCTCTTGTCGTAACAGATAAAAAATGGTCAAATATTCCATAAATGCCCCCCAAATGGCCAAGAAATCAAGAAAAATATATAAACAATACAAAAAATGCTTCAAAAGAATTTCGACTTGCACCAATGACCTTAGAATATCGTGACAAATAAAAGAACACAACTTTACTTCTTTTCGTAACTTCCCCAAAATGGCCGAAAAATCAAGAAAAATACATAAATAATACAAAAATCGCCTCAAAAGAATTTTGACTTGCACCAATGACCTTGAATATCGTGACCAATAAAAGAGCAAAACTTTACTTCATTTCGTAACTGCCCGAAAATGGCCGAATATTACGTAACTGCCCCTAAATGGCTGAAAAATCAAGGAAAGCATATAAAAAATACAAAAAACACCTCAAAAACTTTTAACTTGCACCAATGACCTTAGAATATCAAGACGAATAAAAGAACAAAACTTTACTTCTTTCAATAACTACCCGAAAATGGCCGAATATTACGTAAATACCCCTAAATGGCAGAAAAATAAAGAAAAACACGCAAACAATACAAAAAATGGCTCAAATTTATTTTTTGACTTGCACCAATGACCTTAGAATATCGGGATGAATAAAAGAACAAAACTTTACATCTCTTCGTAACTGTCCGAAAATGGCCGAAAAATCAAGAAAAACACATAAACAATACAAAAAACGCCTCATCAAAATTTTGACTTACACAAATGACCTTAGAATATCGTGACGAATAAAAGAACAAACTTTACCTCTTTTCGTAACTATCCGAAAATGACCGAATATTACATAAATTCCCCAAAATGGTTGAAAAAATTAAGAAAAACACATAAACAATACAAAAAATGCCTCAAAAGAATTTTGACTTGCACCAACGACCATATAGTATCGTGACGAATAAAAGAACAAAACTTTACCTCTTTTCGTAATTAATTTCCCCAAAATGGCCGAATATTACGTATATGCCTCTAAATGGCCGAAAAATAAAAAAACACATAAACAAGACAAAAAACGACTCAAAAGAATTTCGACTTGCACCAATGACCTTTGTATATCGTGACGAATAAAAGAACAAAACTTTACTTCTTTTCGTAACTGCCTGGAAATGGCCGAATATCACGTAAATACCCCTAAATGGCCGAAAAATAAAGAAAATTATATAAACAATACAATAAGTGACTTAATTTTTTTTTGGCTTTCACCAATGACCTTAGAATATTGTGACGAATAAAAGAACAAAACTTTACTTCTTTTCGTAACTGCCCGAAAATGGATAAATATTACGTAAAAGCCCCTAAATGGCCAAAAAATCAAGAAAAACACATAAACAATACAAAAAATGCCTCAATTTTTTTTTTTGACTTGCACTAATGACCTTAGAATATCGTGACGAATAAAAGAACAAAACTTTACTTCTTTTCGTAACTGCCCGAAAATGGCCGCATATTACGTCAATCCTCCTAAATGGCTGGAAAATCAAGAAAAACACATAAATAATACAAAAAAAATTGGACGTGCACTCATGACCTTGGAATATCGTGACGAATAAAAGAGCAAAACTTTACTTCTTTTCGTAACTGTCCAAAAATGGCCGAATATTACGTAAATGGCCAAAAAAATAGGAAAACCACATAAACAATACAAAAAATTTCAACTTACACCAATGACCTATATTTTAAGATCAATTTTTAGCAAATACATCTTCAAAGAAGATAGACATGCATCAAATTTAACAAAAGTTACTTGTAAGTAGTTCCGGCTACGTTGCGTATATTTCCAGCCACACATAGTATCATCAGTTATGTGTAATAATTAGTAGTTACGTGTAAAAAGAATGATGTGTTAATGTGTATGCACACATGTAAAATAGATAACACAATAAGTTAGATTAGTCAGCACTTTTGAGTCCTATTTAAGGCTTTTAATTTGTATCAGTAGAGGCCAGAGGGCATTCAAAATCTTATGACTTTGAAATCTCTCTACACTTTTCTCCCATTTTCCCCATCTTTTCCCTTTTTTCCCATCCATGTTCTCTGTGTTTACCCTAAATCAATAAAAAGTTTATTGTAAGTATATTTTCTCTACTTATTTTCATTTTAAAGGGTGAAGCAGTAATTACTTTACCCTCTATTTGCAAAGTAATTTCTTATAATGGGGGAATTGTAGACTCAACTACTTTATTGTTTGTTGTATACCATTTATTAACAAGCATATTTAGCACTCATTTTGATTGTCTAATTTCCTGTGTATTCAAACCATTTAAAATATTATATGTAATATTTTAATCTTTTCATATCATTGAACCATTGATCTCTAAAGGCTAATCTTTCTGATAAAGAATATCTTTGTATATACCATTGTTTTTTAATGGAATTTTCTGGACTAACCCAAAGTTTATTTAAATATTTAATATTTGGTTCAAAAGGTTCATCCAATCTAATCATGTCAATTGGGGATATGCAGCAGGCCCCAACTCCTGTGGCAGCTCCAGGTATACAGGCGATGCTCGTACAGATACTAGCTGCCATTGGGGATATGCAGTAGGCCCCAGCTCCACCCGTTCCACCCGCTCCACTACCGCAAGGCCAGCCTGCACCAGCGGCACCG
Source organism: Solanum verrucosum (assembly GCF_900185275.1). Lineage (NCBI taxonomy): Eukaryota > Viridiplantae > Streptophyta > Magnoliopsida > Solanales > Solanaceae > Solanum > Solanum verrucosum. Next base: position 99,369 of record NW_026019752.1, read on the forward strand.
GTTGTTCTGCATGACGATTTGGAGGGCGTTATGCCACTTCGGGAGCAGAAGATGCTCGGGGTGTTCCTTAGACTATCACCGCCGAGGTTTTCTGGGGCTGTGGGTGAGGATGCCCACGAGTTTCTACTTACTTGCCGCAAGCGGCTACAGACTTTGGGTTTAGTGGAGTTAAGAGGAGCAGACTTCACCGCTTACCAGCTAGACGGTTCCGCCAGGCAGTGGTGGCGTACATACTTAGAGACCAGGCCAGCTGGGTCTCCACCGGTCACATGGACTGAGTTTTCAGAGGCCTTCTTGGCCCGATTTATTCCCAGGAGCATCAGAGATCAGCTCTATTTAATTCTCTATTTGTGATCTCCTTTAACCTTGTTGTTATCAAGTGGTATCAGAGTGGTTCTATCAAGATTCCGTTCTTGATAAATCTTAGGATTTCTTCTTATATTAGAGAAAAAAATAAATAAAAATTACAGTAGCGTGAACAGAAAAAAAAAAGTTATAACTTGTTCTTTAAGAAATCTGATTACTTGTCCTTCATGAAATTTGATTACTTGATATCCAAGAAAGCTTATTACTTGCTATTCAAGAAATCTTATTACTTGCTCTCCAATTTTTGCATTTATTTCTTTCCAAGCAAGAAGGTAGCAAGAAGAGGGGATTCTAGATCTTTAAGAATAAGAGGAATTTTTTTTCTTGTTCTTATAATTCTAAAATAAGTTCCTTTTTATTCGTGTTCTGTTTCAACTAAATCCTACTTGTTCTAGGACTAGTTCTTTACTTTCTTTTTGTACCCCAAGATTCCATAGTTTATTACTACGAACTTGATACACGTTTTGGTTTAATTATAAATCTACAAAGTATTCTCGTTCAAAGGTTATTTTGAGTGGAAAAAGGCAAGTGTGGGCGAGTTTAAAAGAGGGTAAAAGCCATATTAAAAGTGTGATACTTGATCATTTATTCTTTTTTTAAGATGTCTAATTCAGGTGGTGATGAGGAAAGGGCTCGTTGAGAAGCCGAGGTCAAAGGAAGGAACGACTTCACCCTTCAAGCTATGCACCAACAATTTGAGAGATGGACCCTTCAATTTCAAGAGATGAGGGATATGATTATCGAGCAGAATGACACCATAGCTGCAATTAGGAGGGGAGAATGATGTTGTACCGCCAAATAATGTTAGACCCCAAGTTAGAAGGAATGTACCCCATATCCCTTTTGTAAATCCTGAATATGATAATGATGATTTTGATGTTGAATTTAATCTAGAAAGAAGAGATAGGATGGGACAAAGAGGTAGAGTAGAAGAAGATAATATAAATAGTATAAAGATGAAGATGCCATCTTTCAAGGGGACAAGGGATCCAGACTTGTACCATGATTGGGAGAGACGAGTTGAAGCCATCTTTGATTGCCATAACTACTCTGAGGGTAAGAAAGTTAAACTTGATGTTGTTGAGTTTTCTGATTATGCTGCTTCTTTGGTGGAAAAAGCTTGCTAGGGACAGATTGCAAGAGGAGCTACCACTTATTGCTACGTGGGCAGAGATGAAGAGGGTAATGAGGAAGCGATTTATTGGATACTTCCAAAGATATCTACAGTCTCGCCTTCAACACTTGAAGCAAGGCTCCATGTCTAGATTTTAAAATGGTTTAAATACAGAAATAGCTAATGTAGTAGAGATACAACAATATGTAACTTTAGATGAGTTAGTTGATTTGTCTATAAAAGTTGAAAAACAAATTAAGAAAAAGAAGCAAAATAACTCATGGAGAAGTCGACCAAACACTATCTCTAAGAAGCCATGGTCAACTCAAGAGGGGAAAGCTCCTTCCAAACCTCAAGACGATAGAGGTAAAGGTAAAATTGAGGAGGGAGGTAAAACCTTTAATCCTAAATCTTCTAAACCTTCAAGTTCTATTCAATGTCACAAATGTCATGGAAGTGGGCATATGATGCATGAATGTCCAAGTAGAAGAAACATCATACTTAGAGAGAATGGAGAATATGAGAGTGAAAAAAGTGAGGGGGAAGAAGAAGAGGGAGAAGGTGTAAGTGAGGAAGATGATTTGGAACTGCCTAATGATGGTATAATTGGGGTTGTTAGGAGAATTATGACTATCAATTTGGGTAGTGTTGATGAAGGGCAGAGAGAGAATTTGTTTCATACTAGGTGTGGGATAAAAGAGAAGACTTATTCTATGATTATTGATGGGGGAAGTTGTGCAAATGTGGTGAGTTCATACTTGGTGGATAAACTAGGAATTGCATGCATGAAGCGCTCTACCCCATATAGGCTCCAATGGTTGAATGATTGTGGAGAAGTAAAAGTAAACAAACAATGCATGATTTCATTCAATGTTGGTAGGTATGAAGATGAAATTCTTTGTGATGTAGTTCCAATGCAAGCATGTCATGTTTTACTTGGTCGACCTTGGCAGTATGATAGGGATACTACTCATCATGGGAGAAAGAATAGGTATAGTCTTTTGCATAATGGTAAGAAGTATACTCTTGCACCATTATCTCCTTCTCAAGTGTTTGAAGCTCAAAAACAATTGAGGGAAACAATGGGAAAACAAAAGGGAGAGGTAAAAAGTGAGCTTGAGGGAAAAGAAAAAGCCGAAGAGATAGTAAAAAAGAGAGATGGCCGAGAGAAAGAGAGAGAGGGCAGCGATCTAAGTAAAGAGGTAAAAGAGGGTGTGAGTAAAAAAATAAAATGTTTTGGTGAGAGGATAGAGGCTAAGGAAAAGAAAAATGAGGGCCTTTATGTAAAAGCCAAAGAGTGTTTGAATGCTAGGAGAGAGGGGCTGCCCATAATATTACTTACTTACAAAGAAGTATTGATTAATTTTGAACAACTAACTCCTTCTTTGCCAAATAGTGTTTCTTCTCTTTTGTAGAATTTTGAAGATGTTTTTCCTGATGACACTCCAAAGGGATTGCCACCTTTGAGAGGGATTGAGCACCAAATAGACTTTATGTCTGGGTCTCAACTTCCTAATAGGCCTGCCTATATGAGCAATCCTTAAGACACTTCATGGGAATTACCCGAAAATATAATTTGTGTGTCTTTCAAACGCCTATAACATGAATAAAGAGTGAATCATAATGCGACATGTGGCAAATTAAGAAAAATATCTTTTACAATTTTTTTTTGTCAAACCCACAACAACCCCCTCCGCATCATCTTCTTTGAAGCCCCTCCCTACTGCTAACTTAAATTCCACCATTAAATACTTTTATGAACTCTCTATTTGTTCTTTTTATTTTTATTATATAAATATTTCATAATCTCTCCCCCCCTTTCTTCCCAAACAATATTCACTAACTTGCATAGCTCAATCCTTTCTTTCCCCCAAAAGTTATCGATTGTTTCCATAATTCTACCACTAACAACATCTTCTCTTCTTCTTCCTCTCTATTTTATCATTAACAAATATGATCAAAACTTGAAATTACCAAGAAATCAAATAGTACAACTCCGTATTTAGTTATTTTTTGCAACTTTGTTCATGGGTTTTGCTTAATCATGTACTTTAAAAAAAAATTCAACCATGGGGATTAATGTTGCTTTAATTATACCATTTTAATTTAACTTATTTTTTACTGGATTTAACAAAGAAAGTGAAGGAAGAGGACATTTTCAAGAGGTGAATGAGAGGTGATTATGACAGTGTTGGGGGCAATGGAGGAGAAGCGTTAATAGGAGAAAAAATAGGGATGAAGAGAGATATTAGAGACCTCTCACGCGCTTTTAATGAGTGCACTACATTCACTATGCCAGATCAGCAATGTGTGTCTAATAGACACACTTTGAATATACATTAGGTGTTTAATAGGAAAAAGGCCTTTCTAAGGTGTCTAAACGAAAAAATCGTGCAAGTTCAAGGGGCTTCTTATGTGTTAAACCTACTAATTATTGTCTTTAGTTACTCATAAAGCGGTCAAGATCCGAATCTATCGTTTTGATTCGTTTTCTCAAGTAAAGGCGTTAGATTTCTTCCATAAATCTATACGTTGTTACTTGGATCTTTTCAATGCCTTAGAACATCTAATCCTTGGAAATTCGTGGATCTTTCCTTCGAATTTCCCATATCTTTAATTAGTTTTTTTTGTTTCTTTTCTTTGTGCTTCCGCATTCTAATATTCAATTCTCTATTTGTGATCTCCTTTAACCTTGCTGTTATCAAGTACCATATGAACACATGCTTTACAAGTGACCTATAATGAGAAAGTAAACTACTATGCATATAGATTTACTAATCAGAAGCTTCATATATAACACATATCGACTAGTAGAACCCACACATGTGCCAAGAGAAACTATGACTACAGATGATAGCTTTACAATGTCTACAAAGCCTCAACTTGAATCCATGACTGTACCACTATGAAAATACGTATAGTAAGGACTCGGCAATGCACCGAATCAACCTGGAGCTCACCAACAACCACTGAGTATCATGTGCTTCTATTGTGAAGATCTACTAGTTGTGTACATACCTGCAATGTGGAATGCAGTGTCCCCTATAAAGGACGTCAGTACGAAAGAATGTACTGAATATGTAAGGCATAATACAACCATATGTAAAATGAAAGCTCAAGTGAAACCAAATACAAATGGATAAGGATTTGAGACCAGCTTTGCTTATACTAGTGGAATCATATATTTTGCATTCTTTTCTTTACTTTTCTGTGCGTTATAATCATTATAAGAAATATGATACAAATGACTAGCTGATCAGTGGTAGAAGAGGATGACCCATGCTTGGCATTCTAACCCCAAGGATGTTGTCCTCATAATTCCACAAATTGGGATTGGCCCAAGCTAGGCTTTTGCCCTTGAGCTGCAACCCTTCTATACCAATTGGGATCGGCCCATGCTAAGCTTTCACCCCTGAGTTGCCACCCTTCTATACCAATTCGAATCGACCCATGCTAGGCATTTTCCCCTGGGCTGCCACCCATAATTATACAGTTTGCTTCACTTAGTTTCTTGAATCTTTGAGATTGTTATTATGATGTTTATAAATCGTTGTAGATTGTTCTTTTGATGATCATAACTCTTTTGAGATTGTCGTTTTGGTGGTCATAATCATTGTTGAGATTTGGAATTAGGACCAGTAGTAGAAGACATATGAGTATGGATGGACTTACGATAATAACAATGACATTCGAAGAAATGCGAGACCAACGTAATACTTAGGAACTGATGTGACTCAATAAGCATTTTGACATCTCAAATTGAAGCACATATCATGTGAAGACATTTAACATTCAGCCAAGAGATTAACACTCTATATGGTAAATACTCACTAACTAATATCAAATACAAGGTATACATGAACGTGGAACCAAGGTAGAATGTGGGCAGATTCAACTTAAGGACGGATACATATTCCAAGTAAGTACATATAAAATGTACAATAGAGCAAGTAGGGATCTTGTGAGGTAACATTACAGTCTAACACAACAGGAGTAATAACCAATAAAGGGAATATATGAACATGTGAAAAGATAACATATATGATGGAATAGACAATTGAAGCAAGATGACAAGATATGGGCAGATTGCATATCCAACATATAAGCATATGTACCATGTGTAATCTAGGATCATTTTAATTAATATAAGAGGAATACGTGCCAAGGGTTAGCACTTTGACGATATGTACCATGTGTAAACCTTGCATGATAATACTTGGTAGAGTTAGCATGTACATTTAGTAATAAACTCCTATTAGAGTAATCACATTAATGCTCTAGGGAGTAGGATCTACAACTATGGACCATTCACTACCGAGGGCACTTAGAAAGCTTACTTTGTAATACAAGTGTTGGATTCATGCCAAGGAAATAGGAAATCGAATAGCCTTACATACCTTGCTATACAATTCAATTTTTTTTACTTAAGCTCCTACCGTTCAAATTAATGATCTACAATGGATTGGGATTACATTGCCGCCTAGCATTTCAATCTTATCATAATCAGCATTAAAGGTTGGTTTTCAGAACCCTGAGTTTACTTTTGGCATTTTGTGTCAAGACCCAAGGCTATCCCCTAGACGTGACACGGCGTAATAGACCCCGAAGGGGCCTCATGCAATCCTAATAGCATTCTTGAACAAAAGAACATAGGAAAATAAGGCGGAATTAAAACTTTTCATTACAATCGAAAACATTTCTTTCATAAAAGAAAGCGGAAGACTTTCTACAATTTGTCTCAAACCATCTAATATTTTGATTACAACATTGAGTCTTATCCCATACAAAAGCTCTAAACATAAAGCAAAAGAAATAAGGGTACATAACGGGTTTTGTCCTTGAAACTATGAGGACTCACCAAGTCTTCATCTCCAAGCTCCTTAGAAACCTATTATTCAAGTATAGAACATCATATCTCCAAACCATACACTTTGGTAAAAATGGAGAAAATATGGGTTATCACAATTAAGTACTAGCCATGGAAAAACCATGCTTAAAATGGACATTTTCTTTGAAAGTCATGATATATGCCAATTTGAGAAAACTTCATGAACATGAGTATAAGAGACATAATATACAAACATAACCAACATACAAGGCATTTATCCACATTAGAACATAACCAACACATAAACCATTAACTTCACATTAGGACATAATCAACATATAGTCCATTACCTTCATATTAAACCTTCACCTCAAGTAGCCCTCAAGCTATGTTTTGTGCAATGTATAGATAACGTTCCATACCACCATCCACACTAAGTACCACACCAAGGTCACCAAAAGTGAACTTACCATTCACCCTTTCCATCTTTACACCATACTTATACATAAGAGAAAAACATTTCATAAGTCATATCAACACATAAGAACCAACATCTAAGACAACCCTATGTAATACTTGTGCAATATATGAGTAGCATTCCATACTACTACTCACACTAAGTACTCCTTTGAAGTCACCATAGACAAGGCACATTCATACAAAACACACCTAAAAAAATTTGACTTGCACCAATGACCTGAGAATATTGTGACGAATAAAAAAAGAACAAAAGTTTACTTCTTTTAGTAACTGCACGAAAATGGCCGAATCTTACGTAAATGCACCAAAATGATCAATAAATCAAGACAAACACATAAACAATACAAAAACGCCTCAACAAAATTTTGACTTTCCATCAATAACCTTAGAATATCGTGACGAATAAAAGAATAAAAGTTTACACCTTTTAGTAATTGCCAAAAAATGGCCGGATTTTACATAAATCTCCCAAAATGGCTGAAAAATCAAGAAAAACACAAACAATAAAAAAAAAACCCTCAAATTTTTTTTACTTGCACCAATTACCTTAGAATATGGTGACGTATAAAAGAACATAACTTTACTTAATTTCGTAACTGCCCGACAATGGCCGAATATTACGTAAATGCCTCAAAATGTTCGATAAATCAAGAGAAATACATAAACAATACAAAAAACGCCTCAAAAAATTCAACTTGCACCAATGACCTTAGAATATCGTGACGAATACAAGAACAAAACTTTAGTTCTTTTCCTAACTACCCAAAAATGGCCGAATATTACGAAAATATTCAAAGTGTCTGAAAAAACAAGAAAAATACATAAACAATACATAATACGCCTCAAAAAAATTTCAACGTGCACCAATGGCCTTCCAATATCGTGAGGAATAAAAGAACAAAACTTTACTTCTTTTCTTAACTGCCCGAAAATGACTAAATATTATGCAAATGTACCAAAATGACCGAAAAATCAAGAAACATACATAAACAACACAAAAAACATCTCAAAAAAATTATGACTTGCACCAATGACCTTAGAATATCGTGACGAATGAAAGAACAAAACTTTACTTCTTTTCGTAATTGCCCGAAAATGGTCGAATAATACGAAAATTCCCTAAAATGGGTGAAAAATAAAGAAAAATACATAAAAAATATAACAAATGCCTCAAAAAAATTTCGACTTGCACCATTGACATTAGATTATCCTGACGAATAAAAGAACAAAACTTACTTCTTTGCGTAACTGCACGAAAATGGCCAAAAAATCAAGAAGAACACATAAACAATACGAAAAATGCCTCAATTTTTTTTTACTAGCACCAATGCCCTTAGAATATCATGACGAATAAAAGAACAAAACTTTACTTCTTTTTGTAACTGGCCGAAAATGGTTGAATATTACGTAAATTCCCCAAAATGGTCGAAAAACACAGAGAGAATAAAATGCCAAAAATGCCTCAAATATTTTTTGACTTGCACCAATGACATTAGAATATCGTGATGAATAAATGAACAAAACTTTACTTATTTTCGTAATTGCCCGAAAATGGCCGAATAATACGAAAATCCCCTAAAATGGGTGAAAAATGAAGAAAAATACATAAAAAATACAAAAAATGCCTCAAAAAAATTTCGACTTGCGGTGCAAAAAATCAAGAAAAACAATATAAAAAATGCATCAAAAAAATTCAACTTCCACCAATGATCTTAGAATATCATGGCAAATAAAAGAACAAAACTTTAATCATTTTTGTAATTTCCCAAAAATGACCGAAGATTACGTAAATGACTCTAAATGGCCGAAAAATAATGAAAAACACATAACCTATATAAATAATGTCTCAAATTTTTTTTGACTTGCACCAATGACCTTAGAATATAATGACGAATAAAAGAACAATACTTTATACCTTGTTTCGTACCTACCCAAAAATGGCCGAATATTACGTAAATTCCCCTAAATAGCCGAAAAATCAAGAAAAACACATAAACAATACAAAAAACGCCTCATAAGAATATCAACTTGCACCAATGATCTTAGAATATCATGACAAATAAAAGAACGAAACTTTACAACTTTTCGTAACTGCTCAAAAATGGCCGAATATTATGTAAATGCCACCAAGTGGCCGAAAAATCAATAATAACACATAAATAATATAAAAAACGCCTCAAGAAGTTTTGACTTGCACCAATAACCTTAGAATATCGTGACGAATAAAAGAACAAAACTTTACTTCTTTTCAAAACTGCCCGAAAATTGCCTAATATTATGTGAATGCCCCCAAGTGGCCGAAAAATCAAGAAAAACACTTAAGTGATATAAAAAACGCCTCATATTTTTTTGACTTGCACCAATGACCTTAGAATATCGTGATGAATAAAAGAACAAAACTTTTCTTCTTTTTGTAACTGTCCAAAAAGGCCGAATATTATGTAAATGCCCTTAAATGGCAGAAAAATCAAGAAAAACACATAACCAATTCAAAAAATGGCTAAAAAAAATTCGACCTGTTCCAATTACCTTAGAATATCGTGACGAATAAAAAAACAAAACTTTATTTATTTTCATAACTGTCCGAAAAATGCCGAATATTACGTAAATGCCCATAGATGTCGAAAAATCTAGAAAAACACATAAACAATACAAAAAAACCCTCAAATTTTTTTTGACTGTCACTGGTGTCTTCAGAATATCGTGACGAATGAAAGAACAAACTTTAATTATTTTCGTAACATCCCAAAAATGGCCAAATATTAGATAAAATCCCCTACACGACCGAAAAATCAATAAAAACACATAAGCAATATAAAAAACGCCTCAATTTGTTTTTCCGAATAGCACCAATGACCTTAGAATATCGTGAAGAATTAAAGAACAAAACTTTACTTCTTTTTGTAACATCTAGAATATGGCCGAATATTGCGTAAAAACCCCTAAATGACTGAAAAATCAAGAAAAACACATAAAAAATACAAATAACGCCTCAAAAAAAATTGACTAACACCATTGTCCTTAGAATATCGTGACGAATGAAAGAACAAAATTTTAATTCTTTTCGTAACTGCCCTAAAATGGCCGAATATTACGTAAATGCCCCTAAATGGCCGAAAAATCAAGAAAAACACATAAACAATACAAAAAATGCATAAAAAAAATTTCGACTTACACTAATGACCTTAGAATATCATGACAAATAAAAGAACAGAATAAAACACCTTTTCGTAATCGCCTGAAAATGCCAAATATTACGTAAATGCCCCTAAATGACCGAAAATCAAAATAATACATAAGCAACACAAAAAGGCCCTCAAAAATATTTCGACTAGCACCAATGACTTTAGAATATCATGATGAATAAAAAAAAGTTATATCGAGACGAATAAAAAAAAGCTTACTTATTTTCGTTACCACCCAAAAGTGGATGAATATTACGTAAATGCTCCTAAATGGCCGAAAAATCAAGAAAAACACATAAGCAATACAAAAAATGCCTCAAAAAAATTTCGACTAGCACCAATGACCTTAGAATATCGTGAAGAATAAAAGAACAAAACTTTACTTCTTTTCGTAACTGTCGAAAATGGCTAAATCTTACGTAAATACCATAAATGGCTGAAAAAAAACCCAAATAAACAATACAAAAAATTTCGACTTGCACCAATGAGCTTAGTATATCGTTTATAAATAAAATTAAAAATAAAACACCTTTTCGTAATCGCTTGAAAATGACCGAATATTACATAAATACCCCTAAATGGCCGAAAATTAAAAAAATACATAAGCAACACAAAGAGCCCCTCAAAAATATTTCGACTAGCACCAATGACCTTAGAATATCGTGACGAATAAAAAAAACTTTACTTCTTTTCGTTACTGCCCGAAATGGCCGAATATTACGTAAATGCCTCTAAATTGCCGAAAAATCAAGAAAAACACATAACCAATACAAAAAATGACTCAAAAAAATTTCGACTTACCCTAATGACCTTAGAATATCGTGACGAATAAGAGAACAAAACTTTACTTCTTTTCGTAACTGCCGAAAATGAACGAATATTACTTAAATGCCCCTATATGGCCGAAAAATCAAGAAAAACACATAAACAATACAAAAAATGCCTTAACAAAATTTTGACTTGCACCAATGACCTTAGAATGTCGTGACGAATAAAAGAACAAAACTTTAATTTTTCTCGTAATAGTACAAAAATGGATGAATATTACGGAAATGCCCATATATGGCTGAAAAATCAAGAAACACACATAAACAATACAAAAAATGCCTCAAAAAAATTTCAACTTGCACCAATGACCTTAGAATATAGTGACGAATAAAAGAACAAAACTTTACTTCTTTTCGTAAGTCCCCAAAAATGGCCAAATATTATGCAAATTCTCCAAAATGACCAAAAAATCAAGAAAAACAGATAAACAATACAAAAAAAGCCTCAAAAAATTTCGACTTGCACCAATGACCTTAGAATATCGTGACGAATAAAAGAATAAAACTTTACTTCTTTTTGTAACTGCTGGAAAATGGCCGAATATTACGTAAATACCCTTTATTGGCCGAAAAATTAAGAAAACCACATGAACAATACCAAAAATGCCTCAAAAAAGTTTCGACATGCACCAATGACATTAGAATATTGTGACGAATAAAAGAATAAAATTTTACTACATTTCGTAACAGCCTGTAAATTGCTGAATCTTACGTAAAAGTCCCTAAATTATCGAAAAATCAAGAAAAATGCATAAGCAATAAAAAAATACCTCAAAAAAATTCGACTTGCATCAATGACGCTAGAATATCGTCACGAATAAAAGAACAAAACATTACTTCTATTCGTAACTGCTAAAAAATGGCCGAATATTATGTAAATGCCCATAAATGACCAAAAAATCAAGAAAAACACGTAAACAATACAAAAAATGCCTCAAAAACTTTTAACTTGCACCAATGACCTTAAAATATCATGACGAATAAAAGAATAAAACTTTACTTCTTTTCGTAACTACTCGAAAATGGTCGAATATTATGTAACTGCCCTTAAATGACCGAAAAATCAAGATAAACACGCAAACAATACAAAAAATGCCTAAAAAAAATTCTACTTGCACCAATGATCTTAGAATATTGCGACGAATAAAGGAACAAAAGTTTACCCTTATCGTAACTACTTGAAAATGGCCAAATATTACGTAAAGCTCCTAAATGGCCGAAATATCAAGAAAATCACATAAACAATACAAAAAACACCACATAAAATTTTTGACTTGCACCAATGACCTTAAAATATCGTGTTGAATAAAAGAACAAAACTTTACCTCTTTTCGTAACAGATCAAAAATGGTCAAATATTACATAAATGCCCCCCAAATGGCCAAAAAATCAAGAAAAATATATAAACAATACAAAAAACGCTTCAAAAGAATTTCGACTTGCACCAATGACCTTAGATTATCGTGACGAATAAAAGAACACAACTTTACTTCTTTTCGTAACTTCCCCAAAATGGTCGGATATTACGTATATGCTCCTAAATGGCCGAAAAATCAAAAAAAATACATAAATAATACAAAAATTGCCTTAAAAGAATTTCGACTTGCACCAATGACCTTGAATATCGTCCAAATAAAAGAGCAAAACTTTACTTCATTTCGAAACTGCCCGAAAATGGCCGAATATTACGTAACTTCCCCTAAATGGCTGAAAAATCAAGAAAAGCATATAAACAATACAAAAAACGCCTCAAAAACTTTCAACTTGCACCAATGACCTTAGAATATCATGACGAATAAAAGAACAAAACTTTACTTCTTTCAATAACTACCCGAAAATGACCAAATATTACGTAAATGCCCCTAAATGGCTGAAAAATCAAGAAAAGCATATAAACAATACAAAAAACGCCTCAAAAACTTTCAACTTGCACCAATGACCTTAGAATATCATGACGAATAAAAGAACAAAACTTTACTTCTTTCAATAACTACCCGAAAATGACCAAATATTACGTAAATGCCCCTAAATGGCAGAAAAATAAAGAAAAACACACAAACAATACAAAAAATGGCTCAAATTTATTTTCTGACTTGCACCAATGACCTTAGAATATCGGGATGAATAAAAGAACAAAACTTTACCTCTCTTCGTAACTGTCCGAAAATGGCCGAAAAATCAAGAAAAACACATAAACAATACAAAAAACGCCTCATCAAAATTTTGACTTACACAAATGACCTTAGAATATCATGACGAATAAAAGAACAAACTTTACCTCTTTTCGTAACTATCCGAAAATGACCGAATATTACATAAATTCTCCTAAATGGTTGAAAAAATCAAGAAAAACACATAAACAATACAAAAAACGCCTCAAAAGAATTTTGACTTGCACCAATGACCTTATAATATCGTGACGAATAAAAGAACAAAACTTTACCTCTTTTCGTAATTAATTACCCCAAAATGGCCGAATATTACGTATATGCCTCTAAATGGCCGAAAAATAAAAAAAAACACATAAACAAGACAAAAAACGACTGAAAAGAATTTCGACTTGCACCAATGACCTTTATATATCGTGACGAATAAAAGAACAAAACTTTACTACTTTTCGTAACTGCTTGGAAATGGCCGAATATTACGTAAATACCCCTAAATGGCCGAAAAATAAAGAAAAATATATAAACAATACAATAAGTGACTCAATTTTTTTTTGGCTTTCACCAATGACCTTAGAATATCGTGACGAATAAAAGAACAAAACTTTACTTCTTTTCGTAACTGCCCGAAAATGGATAAATATTACGTAAAAGCCCCTAAATGGACAAAAAATCAAGAAAAACACATAAACAATACAAAAAATGCCTCAATTTTTTTTTGGACTTGCACTAATGACCTTAGAATATTGTGACGAATAAAAGAATAAAACTTTACTTCTTTTCGTAACTGCCCGAAAATGGCCGCATATTACATCAATCCCCCTAAATGGCTGGAAAATCAAGAAAAACACATAAATAATACAAAAAAAAATTGACTTGCACTCATGACATTGGAATATCGTGACGAATAAAAGAGCAAAACTTTACTTCTTTTCGTAACTGTCCAAAAATGGCCGAATATTACGTAAATGGTCAAAAAATTAAGAAAACCACATAAACAATACAAAAAATTTCAACTTACACCAATGACCTATATTTTAAGATCAATTTTCAGCAAATACATCTTCAAAGAAGATAGACATGCATCAAATTCAACAAAAGCTACTTGTAAGTAGTTCCAGCTACGTGGCGTATATTTCCAGCCACACATAGTTATCATCAGTTATGTGTAATAATTAGTAGTTACGTGTAAAAAGAATGATGTGTTAATGTGTATGCACACATGTAAAATAGATAACACAATAAGTTAGATTAGTCAGCACTTTTGAGTCATATTTAAGGCTTTCAATTTGTATCAGTAGAGGGCATTCAAAATCTTATGACTTTGAAACCTCTCTACACTTTTCTCCCATTTTCCCCATCTTTTCCCTTTTTTCCCATCCATGTTCTTTGTGTTTACCCTAAATCAATAAAAAGTTTATTGTAAGTATATTTTCTCTACTTATTCATTACATGTTTTAAATTTTAAAGTTTAAGTTTGTTTACTGCTTTCTTGTTCTTTTCTTTTCCCACGTTTTGTTTTAAGTTTCTACTTGTTCTTGCTCCCTTCCATTACTCTGCCCAACTTTTTCTAGGATTCCATCCCGGAACTTGATCCGTTGTAAGTCAAAAAAATTGAGGCGCTTTTTGTATTGTTTATGTGTGTTTCTTGATTTTTCGGTCATTTACGTAATATTCGGCCATTTTCGAGTAGTAACAAAAAGAAGTAAAGTTGTGTTCTCTTATTCGTCACGATATTCTAAGGTCATTGGTGCAAGTCAAAAAAAATTTGAGGCATTTTTTGTATTGTTCATTTGTGTTTCTTTATTTTTGGGCCATTTTCAGGCTGTTACGAAAAGAAGTAAAGTTTTGTTGTCTTATTCGTCACGATATTCTAAGGTCATTGGTGCTAGTCAAAAAAAATTTGAGGCATTTTTTGTATTGTTCATTTGTGTTTCTTTATTTTTCGGCCATTTTCAGGCTGTTACGAAAAGAAGTAAAGTTTTGTTCTTTTATTCGTCACGATATTCTAAGGTCATTGGTGCTAGTCAAAAAAAATTTGAGGCATTTTTTGTATTGTTCATTTGTGTTTCTTTATTTTTCGGCCATTTTCAGGCTGTTACGAAAAGAAGTAAAGTTTTGTTCTTTTATTCGTCACGATATTCTAAGGTCATTGGTGCAAGTCAAAATTATTTTGAGGCATTTTTTGTATTGTTTATGTGTGTTTCTTGAATTTTTGGCCATTTTGGGGCATTTACATAATATACGGCCATTTTCGGGCAGTTATGAATATAAGTAAAATTTGTTCTCTTATTTGTTATGATATTCTAAGGTCATTGGTGCAAGTCAAAAAAATTTGAGGCATTTTTTGTATTGTTTATGTGTGTTTCTTGATTTTTTTGACCATTTCAGGGAATTTACGTAATATTCGGCCATTTTCAAGCAGTTACGAAAAGAAGTAAAGTTTTATTCTCTTATTTGTCCCGATATTCTAAGGTCATTGGTGCAAGTTAAAAATTTTTGGAGGCGTTTTTTGTATTGTTTATGTGTGTTTCTTAATTTTTCGACCATTTTGGGGCATTTACGTAATATTCGGCTATTTTTGGGCAATTACAAAAAGAAGTAAAGTTTTATTCTCTTATACGTCACGATATTCTAAGGTCATTGGTGCAAGTCAAAAAAATTTTGAGGCGTTTTTTGTGTTGTTTATGTGTATTTCTTGATTTTTTTTGCCATTTTGAGGGCATTTAGGTGATATTCGGCCATTTTTGGGCAGTTACGAAAAGAAGTAAGTTTTGTTCTCTTATTCATTACGATATTCTAAGGTCATTGGTGCAAGTCAAAAAAAATTTGAGGCGCTTTTTGTATTGTTTATGTGTGTTTCTTCATTTTTTGGCCATTTTGGGGGGATTTACGTAATATTCTAAGATCATTGGTGCAAGTCGAAATTTTTTTGAGGCATTTTTTGTATTGTTTATGTGTGTTTCTTGATTTTTCAGCCATTTTGGGACATTTACGTAATTTTTGGCCGTTTTCGGGAAGTAACAAAAACAAGTAAAGTTATGTTATCTTATTCGTCACGATATTCTAAGGTCATTGGTGCAAGTCATAAAAAATTTGAGGCATTTTTTGTTTTGTTTATGTGTGTTTCTTGATTTTTGGGCCATTTTGGATCATTTACGTAATATTCGGCCATTTTCGGGTAGTTATGAAAAGTAGTAAAGTTTTGTTCTCTTATTCGTCATGATATTCTAAGGTCATTAGTGCAAGTCGAAATTTTTTTGAGGCGTTTTTTGTATTGTTTGTGTGTTTTTTTATTTTTCACGTAGCTTTTGTTGAATTTGCTGCATGTCTATCTTCTTTGAAGATGCATTTGTTGAAAATTGATCTTAAAATATGTATCTTGTTGATTGGTCCCCTGTCACTTTGTGGCATGAACTTTTGTTCCTGTGAGGTCCACCTGTTTGTTTATTTGTTGACATATTAAATGTTAACATGGGCTTGCAATGAAACCTCTCTACACTTTTCTCCCATTTTTCCCATCTTTTCCATTTTCTCCCATCCATGTTCTCTATGTTTTCCCTAAATCAATAAAAAGTTTATTGTAAGTATATTTTCTCTACTTATTTTCATTACATGTTTTAAATTTTAAAGTTTAAGTTTGTTTACTGCTTTCTTGTTCTTCTCTTTTCCCTAGTTTTGTTTTAAGTTTTTACTTGTTTTTGCTCCTTTCCGGGCCGTCTTAATCCCTAGGCCACTAAAGTCATCGCTTGGGGCCCCATATATTTTGGGGCCCCCATTTTAAAAATAATAATCTTATATATGTTATTTTTTGAAAAAAATTATATGATGAGTGTTATGATTTCTACTAAGGAAATTGCATATGAGATGAAAATAAACCTGAATTTCGTAAGAAAAAAATTGATGAAAATATGGATAGCGAAATGACAAAGTCCCTTAAAGAATCTTTTAGAGTTGATTGCTTTATATATATAGAGTAGATCAAACTATTTTTTCACTTCAAAATAGATTTGAACCAATTGAAAAGCATATGACAATATTTTTAATTTCTTATTTAGTGATAAAATATTGAGATCACTAGATGATGAGAATTTAAAAGATATAGTCTTAACCTTGAACTTTCTTTAATACGTAATAGTTATTCTTATATTGATGGTTTAAATTTGTTTTTTCAACTAAAAGTGTTAAGGGAAATGATACAAGTAGAAGTTAATGATCTAATGGAAATACTAAATCAAATAAAAAGACTTGATTTTTTCCAAATACATATTACTTATAGAATAATGTTAACAATTCATATAACCGCCGCAGCCGAAAGAAGTTTTTTTGAAATTAAAATTGATTAAATCTTCTTTAAGATCAACAATGTCTTAAGAGAGATCGAATGAATTAGCTATATTATCATTTGTAAAGGAATTGTTAAAACAATACATGATGATTTCACATCTAAAATAGCTAGAAAAGTAATTTTAAATTAAAGTATATATGATGAAAAAAAATATATTAGGACCCCTCTCTTAAGTTTCGCTTTAGGCCCCCAATGTTGTTGAGTCGGCCCTGGCTCCCTTCCGTTACTCTACCCAAATTTCTCTAGGATTCCGTCTCGAAACTCGGTCCATCCCCTCCATTGGTATCAGAGCCAAGTTGGCCAGGAAGGGTATGAGTAGGAGCGGCTAAATCTCTACGCTGTCCTTGGGCGGACAGCGTCGAAACTTAGGTTGCGATCGGTATAATAAGTTTGGAGTTTGGTAGTTGTTCTTCTTCTTCCACTTATGTTCTTAGTTTTATTCCTTAAAGTTGGGTAACCGATTAATCACGGTTTAGATGTTAGCAAGTCCGTGCTATTCTGTTGGATTAGCTCAGACTGTGTGTGTCGTAGAGCTGGACCCGGAGGTGTTCCCGTCACCAAGCCTAGAGGAATAAAATCATAGAAGGTTAGTGAAAAGGGTAACAATAGCTACTACACAACAAATTTATTATTCCAGAATTAACCTTTAAAGTAGACATTTAAGCCCAAGGATAGTGTTATTCTCTCCGCTAGATACTCCATATCATATAAATTCTTAATTATTCATGTCTACTCTACCATCTGTAAAAGATTTAGAATATTTCATAATGACTACCATAAAAGGTAATAAAATAATAAGTAATGATACTACTTTGTTAAAATCCGCTAAAAGAATTAAGAATAGCATAAAGAAAGTAGATTCAAATTGACAAACCACCAAAAGAGTGAGAAAAAGCGGGCAAGTGTACATTAGGCCATGTGCAACAAACAAAATACAAGGATAGCACTGTACCCTCATAGTCCTCAATCTTTGGCACATCTGGATTGGCGGAAACTCACTCGGTTTGCGCGTCTACCGGGGCACCATATTGACCTTTATAATTATGATATAAGGAGTGCACTGAACTTCATAAAGAGTGAATATAATTATTCTATTGACATGATTAGATTGGATGAACCTTTTGAACCAAATATTAAATATTTAAATAAACTTTGGGTTAGTCCAGAAAATTCCATTAAAAAACAATGGTATATACAAAGATATTCTTTATCAGAAAGATTAGCCTTTAGAGATCAATGGTTCAATGATATGAAAAGATTAAACTATTACATATAATTTTTTAAATGGTTTGAATACACAGGAAAATTAGACGATCAAAACGAGTGCTAAATATGCTTGTTAATAAATGGTATACAACAAACAATAAAGTAGTTGAGTCTACAATTCCCCCATTAGAAGAAATTACTTTGCAAATAGAGGGTAAAGTAATTACTGCTTCACCCTTAAAAATGAAAATAAGTAGAGAAAATATACTTACAATAAACTTTTTATTGATTTAGGGAAAACACAAAGAACATGAATGAGAGAAAATGGAAAAGTTGGGGAAAATGGGAGAAAAGTGTAGAGAGGTTTCAAAGTCGTAAGATTTTGAATGCCCTCTATTGCTACAAGTTGAAAGCCTTAAATAGGCCTTAAAAATGCTGACTATTCTAACTTATTGTGTTATCTATTTTACATGTGTGCATATAATAATACACACTATTCTTTTTGGACGTAGCTACTAACTATTACACATAACTGATGATGATTATACGTGGATGAAAATATACGCCACATAGGTGAAACTACTTACACGTAGCTTTTGTTAAATTTGCTACATGTCTATCTTCTTTGAAGATGTATTTGCTAAAATATGATCTTAAAATATGTATCTTGTTGTTTGGCCCCTTGTCACTTTGTGGCATGAACTTTTGTTCCTGTGGGGTCAACCTGTTTGTTTATTTGTTGACTTATTAAATGTTAACATGGGCTTGCAATTTTCCTATGCTGGAAAAATGGCCTTGAAACTTGTTATTTTTGTACTATTGATTTGTATGGCATGACTTTGAATGTGGGATTCACTTGTTGATACTACCTTTCTTGAAATCTCCTTTGTTTATATCCAAGTGTGCTGGCATTTCCTTTTAATTAAGGAGGTATGTTTGTGCTATTCCTTGTAGATCTAACATATCTCCGTTGCTAGACTCGTTATGTGAGCCAGCAATATCTAATAATTCAAATTTTGATTTTGTATCAGTGTTGAGGCTTAATAAGGCTTCTTTGAGCCTACTTTTTAATTTTTCTTTGAAGTTGTTGGAATTCCTCTGGGGTGATGAACTTGAAATTAACTTATCGCTGCGGACAGCTGGCGCCCATCCTTTAATTTTAACTGTTTTGCTTAAATATTTAAACCTCTCAAATTCATGAATGTCGAAGGACCAACTAATAATATAAGAGATCCTTTTGGCAATAAAGAACTTGCATAATTTAATATTTTCTGATAAGGTAGATATATTCCTTTCTACCTGAAATTTCTCAAACTGCATTTGATGTTGAGTCGATAATACCTGTTTATTTCCTCTGAATTGACTCCACCATTCGTAAAATCATCGGGGAATTACTGCATTCTTCATTTCTTCTGAATATTTTATAAATCAAGTGCGGGTATTGGGTGTAACAAAAATAAAGTTATACCAAGCTGCTTTATAATCATACCAATTATATGTTTGGGGTCGATGAGCTTTTGATAAGTGAATAGGGGTATGTAGATGATCTACAAACCATTAAAAGGGGATCAAAATTCTTTTGATTGTGAACTTTGAATATTGTATACTATCTGGATTATTTTCTTCAAATATATGCTCAATTTCTACTGAATTGGTGTCCGTTAAGATAAACTCATAATACCTCCGGGTCTTGAGGGCATCTTTTGTCTCCACATAATTTTGATTAGTGTAGCAGGGCTTTAGTAAGTCCTCAATTTCATAATTTTCACATTTCTTATCAAGTGCCATAATTGGCAGTACCTGTGACACTATTAACTCAAATTATTTTTTATTTGGAGTAATTCTTTCCTTTTTCTTTTGAGAAGTGGCAGCGAGATTCGTTTGTGGGTATATCTCTACTATTTTTATCTTGTAACTATCTTTTATTTGAATTGAAATATTTTTATTGATCGAAGAGGATGAATCTTCTCGAAAAACTAAATGAAGTGGTTGTAGCTTGGTTGAGTTGGTTATACATTGTGAAGGTATAGTACATTTTGGTAGAAGGGAATACATGTATATATCTTGTGATTTTGTTTGATCTTCTTCATAGAAAGATCTTTTCATTTTTTCTTCTGGTTCGAACGTCAGAAATGAGGGCCTTAAAGGTCTTATTCCTGGTCTCATTATTTCCCTGAAAAATCCTTTTGTTAAAATTTTGGGGAGATTTCCTCCCTTTATTTGAAAACCAAAGCTGAATAATAAAATTTTCCATCTAAAAAATATATAATTTTAATGAAAAATATATTGAGCTGCGTTGCAGTCATTATTTAAATTATTTTGAAATTGGGTAACTCCTAGTGCTATAATAAAGGAGGCTAAGGAAACTCTAGTAGGAGGAGAAGATTTAGTAATTTTTCTTCTATAATTTTCTTGGTGTGAAAGTGAATTTATTTTAAAGATATTTTTATCCTTTATGAAATTACTCTCACCTTTTGACATACTGTTCAGGTAGGGGAATAGAAGATTCTTTCCTAGCACACTGGTATGGATGCCATCTACTTGGGTCATATAAGGCTTTATTTGGGTGATGAAAGGAATACCTAATATTATTTCTTCATTAATGTCCTTGGTTTTCATAAAATCATTTATGAAACCAATTCCATCATTGCATATGTGTGCCTTTCAGATTTTATAATTAATTTTAAGTTTTTTTCCTGTTGCGGAGAATAATCGAATAATTTCTTTATCTAGATACTTATTAGGAATTAATTCCTCAATAATGCAATTTTGATCTGTGCCTGTATCAAATAATGCATTTTTATGAATGACATAATTTTTATTTATAACTAATGTGATAGGTACTTGGTAGTTTTGTGGGCTTACGACCGTAATTGCATTAATTCCTAATTTAGATAGAGGTTCTTCGAGAGACTCTACTTCTTTTGATGTTTCTCTAGGTTCAGATTTATATATTTCTGGTTCTTGATTAGGGGGTAGTTCATTTAATATTTCATTAGTAATTTTCTCAATTTCTAGGGTGTTAAGTCTCTGCTTAATATCATTTATCTCATTTTTTATTTGTAATAATTATGTCTGAATACTTTGTAAAGTTGTTTCAGATTTAATTGGTTGTTTAAATTTATTTAAAACACTTACCATATCAAAGGGTTTAATAGTTTTATTATCAGATTGTTTATCAAGAATTAAATCTCTTAAGGCAATTAAGTATTTTTTCTTAAAATCAAGGTCTTCAATATGATCTATCATATCAAAGAATGTGTCTTTATTACTACTAGTTATGACATTTATGGAATGATTTTTGCAGGTGCAAATTGCACTGCCGCATTCACAAGGGTCTGATGACTCACTATTATCAGAACTATAGGCTATATTTAGCTGATCGTCATCGCTAAGATTTTCATCGGAGGAGGAGTTATTTTCATTTTCTTCTAGAATAGAATATAATTTATTCTTGACTTCTTCTTCTAATTCTAACATATTAATTTTGTCTTTCTTTTTATAAGTGGTTGGGCAATCTTTGGCTTGATGTCCTATTTTTCCACAGCCCCAACACCTGTCAGTATTGTTTGTTTTTAATTTATTGTTCCTATGGTTAGATTTTTTGAACCTCTTTATATAATGACGGAGTCTTTCTGATTTCTGGTCATTCTTATGGTTCCTTTTAATTCTTTTAGAAGCCTCTTTTGATGGGGGCAGATAGTTTAATATAACCAAAGTCTTGGCAAAATTTTCCTAGTTCATTTTGTGATATTTTACTATCCTTTGTTAGTTGATTTTTAAGTTTCATATCTGTACATAATTCTAATCAAGTAATATTTATAAAACTTATGAGGTCACCATAAGTTAGTTCATTATAAGGAATTTTTCCTTCGAACCTATCTTTTAATTTTATCCTAACCTTTTCAGCAAATAGTATTGGTAAACCACTAATAAAATTTTCTTTTCAATAGTCATGATTGCAGTCTTTTCGAATCATAACTTTGTTCGTGAAAACATCTTTATACCACCTAAAATCATCTAACTTTGGACAAGATAGATTAGATAATATTTCTAAATTTCTATCTTGAAAGAATTGAGGTTCACCTATAAAGTGTTTAGCTATGATGTAGATTAAGCTGGCAGTGGCATCTTCTAAAATTTGATTTTCTATAGTTTGCCCTCACGACTCAGTTTTAATTAGAGGGATAATAGTAGTGGTATTTACTACCTTTTGCCTATTATCTTCGGTGAGGTAGTTGTCCCACCAATTTTTTAATGTTCCAGTAAATCCGACAGTAACTAAAGTAGCAGCTTGTTTATAAGATAAATTTTTCATTTTATATGTCGTAATGGCCATACCCTTTTCATGTAATTTTATTATATATTTGATGTTCCGCGAGTCCATCAATATTCCATTCCGCAATTTCACTTCCAGAGTGTGAAGTATGAGATAGAAATTCATTTTCTTCATATTGCATATCCAGAAAGGAAGATTGCTTGTAATAATTCTTTTTGGTGGAATTATTAGAACCTAATTTGTTAATTTCTTTATTATTATCTTTGGACAAAAGTATTTGTAATGACCCTCCATGTCATTTTAAAATTAAAGCATTCATTCCATCGTTTAGAGCGTTCCTGTAGCGAGCCCAAGTCATTTATGACTTGCTGGCACTGACTGTTCGGTCGCCTGGTCGTTCGTTTGGGTTTTAGGCCCGTTTTCCTATTTTGGAGATTTTATAACTTGAAAAGTTGACTTCGGTCATAAATTCAGGTAAAAGACCTTAGAATAAAATTTTGACAATTCCATTAGCTCCGGAATGGCCAAATTTGGCTAGTAGCATGATCAACACGAGTATCGAGGCAATCGGTACGAGTTTAGGGCCATTTGACGTTTTTGCCCTTGCAATTTGGTCTATAGTTGACTTTGGTCAACCTTCTTGGAAGACGTGCTCAGATGAAAATTCTGACAGCTAGGTTAGCTTTGGAATATCGATTTTGGTCTAGAACGACCCTTTGTTCGCTTCCCGAGGCTTTAGATACTCGTTGTGGAATCTGGCTAAAAACGATACTGGGTGTGGGACCCACTTTTCATCGAAGCGATCTCCAATGGAAATTTCGACATCACCGTTGAGTCCGAAATATCATTTTCAATCAGATTCCATATATGGTTTGTGTTTTTCCGACTCCGAACGAGTCCGGAACATCGAAATTTAAGTTTGAAGAGTTGTTGAATTCTAACGTGGCAGCGTGTTGAAATCTGGAAATTTCCAGACTTAAGGACAATTTTCGTCCATTTTTTTTCCTCATCTTCAAACATAGATATCTCCTCCATTTTAAGCTCAAATTAGGTGACTCAAAAGGCTAATTACAAGAGAATTTCGTGGAGAATCTAGAGGTGAGCTCAGAAACGTGAGGGGAGGCTTCGTTTGAGGTAAGGAATTGAATTTAGCTACTGCTAGAGTGATTTTTGGAATGAATATTTGTTGAACTTTGAAAGGTTAGATCTTGATCATCTTAGGTCCGTTTTGAGTCATTCTTGAGTCTAACTTGTAGAGTTTTTCGCAAGGATCGTCGTGGTATATTCTGTTTGGATTGGAAGGGTCTCGTTTTTTCCATAATTTGGTGATCAAGGGGTTGCCAAGTCGTAAGACTTATTAATGATTTTAATTGTTGGGGCTGATTTGCTATGTTCTAGGCATCTTTTTGTGCAAAATTTTGGGGTATTAGTTTAGTAAGGTATTTGGGACGTTTTTTTCACGGATTCATTTTCGGGATTCCAATTGTGGGTCCCACAATCCCGTTTTAGACCCAATTTTGGGTCCGTCTCCGAAAAATATAATTTTAGTGTCAACATATTCGTAATGACTAGGTGATTAACCTTATGATAGTGGGGAAGCATTTGGAGACCGTTCGGAGGGGAAAAGCTCTGGTACCGTGAGTTGGAGCACGCGTGATCGACTTTTAGGTAGGCTATGGCTTTCCCCTCATGACATTGAGCATGTTTAGGCAATTGTTTATTGATTTTCTTGAGTATGGAGGGGTTCGGGTGTCGAGCATGCTAAATTTCTATAATTCCTGCCTTAGACCTTATTTCGAGAAATTGTTGGATTATGAAAGCATGACTCTTGATATTATTGAACATCCATACCCTGTGGTATAGATGATACTATTGATTTGAAGTATGTTTGACCTTAGTCTAGGCTTAGACTAGTGTTGCCATAGACTTGCGAGGTTTCGGATGTCGTTGGGCAGTAGAACTTTTTCCAACGTCGTTTCGGACGGTCAGCTCCTTGTAGACTGATATAGCAGACTTGAGTCTGATAGTCTGAGCCCCAGCTCCTACTGTAGGTCATTTAGTAGGCGCCATTATGACCTGAGAAATTGGGTCTTGACAAATTGGTATCAGAGCCCCAGGTTCGTCGGTCTCACTTGTACAAAACTAACATATAGTAGAGTCCTGCAAATCGGTACGGAGACGTCCGTTACTTATCTTCGGGAGGCTACAGGATGTCTTTAGGAACGTGTCGCTTTTGTATCACTGTCGTGCATTGTGTGTCTTATCGGTTTCTAAAAATCTTACTTGTTCCACTCTTTTAAGGGGATGTCTCGCACGCGTGGTAGAGGCCGACCTCGAGGTCGTGCCAGAGCTACAGCACCAGCCCAGGATCGAGAGCAAACTCCGGAGCCGGTGATAGAGCCACCAGCAGCAACCGATGGGCCCGGGACCAGCCCAGCCATCGCCCGAGCCTGTGGCAGCTCCAGGTATACAGGCGATGCTCGTACAGATACTAGCTGCCATTGGGGATATGCAGCAGGCCCCAGCTCCACCCGTTCCAGTACCGCAGGGCCAGCCTGCACCAGCGGCACTGGTTGTTCAGCATGACGATTTGGAGGGCGTTATGCCACTTCGGGAGCAGAAGATGCTCGGGGTGTTCCTTAGACTATCACCGCCGAGGTTTTCTGGGGCTGTGGGTGAGGATGCCCACGAGTTTCTACTTACTTGCCGCAAGCGGCTACAGACTTTGGGTTTAGTGGAGTTGAGAGGAGCAGACTTCACCGCTTACCAGCTAGACGGTCCCGCCAGGCAGTTGTGGCGTACATACTTAGCGACCAGGCTAGCTGGGTCTCCACCGGTCACATGGACTGAGTTTTCAGAGGCCTTCTAGGCCCGATTTATTCCCAGGAGCATCACAGATCAGCTCTATTTAATTCTCTATTTGTGATCTCGTTTAACCTTGTTGTTATCAAGTGGTATCAGAGTGGTTCTATCAAGATTCCGTTCTTGATAAATCTTAGGATTTCTTCTTATATTAGAGCAAAAAATAAATAAAAATTACAGTAGCGTGAACAGAAAAAAAAAGTTATAACTTGCTCTCTAAGAAATCTGATTACTTGTCCTTCATGAAATTTGATTACTTGATATCCAAGAAAGCTTATTACTTGCTATTCAAGAAATCTTATTACTTGATCTCCAAGTTTTGCATTTATTTCTTTCCAAGCAAGAAGGTAGCAAGAAGAGGGGATTCTAGATCTTTAAGAATAAGAGGAATTTTTTTTCTTGTTCTTATAATTCTAAAATAAGTTCCTTTTTATTCGTGTTCTGTTTCAACTAAATCCTACTTGTTCTAGGACTAGTTCTTTACTTTCTTTTTGTACCCCAAGATTCCATAGTTTATTACTACGAACTTGATACACGTTTTGGTTTAATTATAAATCTACAAAGTATTCTCGTTCAAAGGTTATTTTGAGTGGAATAAGGCAAGTGTGGGCGAGTTTAAAAGAGGGTAAAAGCCATATTAAAAGTGTGATACTTGATCATTTATTCTTTTTTTAAGATGTCTAATTCAGGTGGTGATGAGGAAAGGGCTCGTTGAGAAGCCGAGGTCAAATGAAGGAACGACTTAACCCTTCAAGCTATGCACCAACAATTTGAGGGATGGACCCTTCAATTTCAAGAGATGAGGGATATGATTATCGAGCAGAATGACACCATAACTGCAATTAGAAGGGGAGAATGATGTTGTACCGCCAAATAATGTTAGACCCCAAGTTAGAAGGAATGTACCCCATATCCCTTTTGTAAATCCTGAATATGATAATGATGATTTTGATGTTGAATTTAATCTAGAAAGAAGAGATAGGAGGGGACAAAGAGGTAGAGTAGAAGATGATAATATAAATAGTATAAAGATGAAGATGCCATCTTTCAAGGGGACAAGGGATCCAGACTTGTACCATGATTGGGAGAGACGAGTTGAAGCCATCTTTGATTGCCATACCTACTCTGAGGGTAAGAAAGTTAAACTTGATGTTGTTGAGTTTTCTGATTATGCTGCTTCTTTGGTGGAAAAAGCTTGCTAGGGACAGATTGCAAGAGGAGCTACCACTTATTGCTACGTGGGCAGAGATGAAGAGGGTAATGAGGAAGCGATTTATTGGATACTTCCAAAGATATCTACAGTCTCACCTTCAACACTTGAAGCAAGGCTCCATGTTTAGATATTAAAATGGTTTAAATACAGAAATAGCTAATGTAGTAGAGATACAACAATAAGTAACTTTAGATGAGTTAGTTGATTTGTCTATAAAAGTTGAAAAACAAATTAAGAAAAAGCAGCAAAATAACTCATGGAGAAGTCGACCAAACACTATCTCTAAGAAGCCATGGTCAACTCAAGAGGGGAAAGCTCCTTCCAAACCTCAAGACAATAGAGGTAAAGGTAAAGTTGAGGAGGGAGGTAAAACCTTTAATCCTAAATCTTCTAAACCTTCAAGTTCTATTCAATGTCACAAATGTCATGGAAGTGGGCATATGATGCATGAATGTCCAAGTAGAAGAAACATCATACTTAGAGAGAATGGAGAATATGAGAGTGAAAAAAGTGAGGGGGAAGAAGAAGAGGGAGAAGGTGTAAGTGAGGAAGATGATTTGGAACTTCCTAATGATGGTATAATTAGGGTGGTTAGGAGAATTATGACTATCAATTTGGGTAGTGTTGATGAAGGGCAGAGAGAGAATTTGTTTCATACTAGGTGTGGGATAAAAGGGAAGACTTATTCTATGATTATTGATGGGGGAAGTTGTGCAAATGTTGTGAGTTCATACTTGGTGGATAAACTAGGAATTGCATGCATGAAGCGCTCTACCCCATATAGGCTCCAATGGTTGAATGATTGTGGAGAAGTAAAAGTAAACAAACAATGCATGATTTCATTCAATGTTGGTAGGTATGAAGATGAAATTCTTTGTGATGTAGTTCCAATGCAAGCATGTCATGTTTTACTTGGTCGACCTTGGCAGTATGATAGGGATACTACTCATCATGGGAGAAAGAATAGGTATAGTCTTCTGCATAATGGTAAGAAGTATACTCTTGCACCATTATCTCCTTCTCAAGTGTTTGAAGCTCAAAAACGATTGAGGGAAACAATGGGAAAACAAAAGGGAGAGGTAAAAAGTGAGCTTGAGGGAAAAGAAAAAGCCGAAGAGATAGTAAAAAAGAGAGATGGCCGAGAGAAAGAGAGAGAGGGCAGCGATCTAAGTAAAGAGGTAAAAGAGGGTGTGAGTAAAAAAATAAAATGTTTTGGTGAGAGGAAAGAGGCTAAGGAAAAGAAAAATGAGGGCCTTTATATAAAAGCCAAAGAGTGTTTGAATGCTAGGAGAAAGGGGCTGCCCATAATATTACTTACTTACAAAGAAGTATTGATTAATTTTGAACAACTAACTCCTTTTTTGCCAAATAGTGTTTCTTCTCTTTTGCAGAATTTTGAAGATGTTTTTCCTGATGACACTCCAAAGGGATTACCACCTTTGAGAGGGATTGAGCACCAAATAGACTTTGTGTCTGGGTCTTAACTTCCTAATAGGCCTGCCTATAGGAGTAATCTTGAAGACACTTCATGGGAATTGCCCGAAAAATGCAATTGTGTGTCTTTCAAACGCATATAACATGAATAAAGAGTGAATCATAATGCGACATGTGGCAAATTAATAAAAATATCTTTTACAATTTTTTTTTGTCAAACCCACAGCAACCCTCTCCGCATCATCTTCTTTGAAGCCCCTCCCTACTGCCAACTTAAATTCCACCATTAATACTTTTATGAACTCTCTATTTGTTCTTTTTATTTTTATTATATAAATATTTCATAATCTCTCCCCCCCTTTCCTCCCAAACAATATTCACTAACTTGCATAGCTCAATCCTTTCTTTCCCCCAAAAGTTATCGATTGTTTCCATAATTCTACCACTAACAACATCTTCTCTTCTTCTTCCTCTCTATTTTATCATTAACAAATATGATCAAAACTTGAAATTACCAAGAAATCAAATAGTACAACTCCGTATTTAGTTATTTTTTGCAACTTTGTTCATGGGTTTTGCTTAATCATGTACTTTTTAAAAAAATTCAACCATGGGGATTAATGTTGCTTTAATTATACCATTTTAATTTAACTTATTTTTTACTGGATTTAACAAAGAAAGTGAAGGAAGAGGACATTTTCAAGAGGTGAATGAGAGGTGATTATGACAGTGTTGGGGGCAATGGAGGAGAAGCGTTAAGAGGAGAAAAAATAGGGATGAAGAGAGATATTAGAGACCTCTCACGCGCTTTTAATGAGTGCACTACATTCACTATGCCAGATCAGCAATGTGTGTCTAATAGACACACTTTGAATATACATTAGGTGTTTAATAGGAAAAAGGCCTTTCTAAGGTGTCTAAACGAAAAAAGCGTGCAAGTTCAAGGGGCTTCTTATGTGTTAAACCTACTAATTATTGTCTTTAGTTACTCATAAAGCGGTCAAGATCCGAATCTATCGTTTTGATTCGTTTTCTCAAGTAAAGGCGTTAGATTTCTTCCATAAATCTATACATTGTTACTTGGATCTTTTCAAGGCCTTAGAACATCTAATCCTTGGAAATTCGTGGATCTTTCCTTCGAATTTCCCATATCTTTAGTTAGTTTTTTTTGTTTCTTTTCTTTGTGCTTCCGCATTCTAATATTCAATTCTCTAATTGTGATCTCCTTTAACCTTGTTGTTATCAAGTACCATATGAACACATGCTTTACAAGTGACCTATAATGAGAAAGTAAACTACTATGCATATAGATTTACTAATCAGAAGCTTTATATATACCACATGTCGACTAGTAGAACCCACACATGTGCCAAGAGAAACTATGACTACAGATGATAGCTTTACAATGTCTACAAAGCCTCAACTTGAATCCATGACTGTACCACTATGAAAATACGTATAGTAAGGACTCGGCAATGCACCGAATCAACCTGGAGCTCACCAACAACCATTGAGTATCATGTGCTTCTATTGTGGAGATCTACTAGTTGTGTACATATACCTGGAATATGGAACGCAGTGTCCCCTATAAAGGACGTCAGTACGAAAGAATGTACTGAATATGTAAGGCATAATACAACCATATGTAAAATGAAAGCTCAAGTGAAACCAAATACAAATAGTTAAGGATTTGCGACCACCTTTGCTTATATACTAGTGGAATCATATATTTTGCATTCTTTTCTTTACTTTTCTGTGCGTTATAATCATTATAAGAAATATGATACAAATGACCAGCTGATCAGTGGTAGAAGAGGATGACCCATGCTAGACATTCTAACCCCAATGATGTTGTCCTCATAATTCCATAAATTGGGATTGGCCCAAGCTAGGCTTTCGCCCCTGAGCTGCAACCCTTCTATACCAATTGGGATCGGCCCATGCTAAGCTTTCACCCCTGAGTTGCCACCCTTCTATACCAATTCGAATCGACCCATGCTAGGCATTTTCCCCTAGGCTGCCACCCATAATTATACAGTTTGCTTCACTTAATTTGTTGAATCTTTGAGATTGTTGTTTTGATGTTTATAAATCATTGTAGATTGTTCTTTTGATGATCATAACTCTTTTGAGATTGTCGTTTTGGTGGTCATAATCATTGTTGAGATTTGGAATTAGGACCAGTAGTAGAAGACATATGAGTATGGACTTACGATAATAACAATGACATTCGAAGAAATGCGAGACCAATGTAATACTTAGGAACTGATGTGACTCAATAAGCATTTTGACATCTCAAATTGAAGCACATATCATGTGAAGACATTTAACATTCAGCCAAGAGATTAACACTCTATATGGTAAATACTCACTAACTAATATCAAATACAAGGTATACATGAACGTGGAACCAAGGTAGAATGTGGGCAGATTCAACTTAAGGACGGATACATATTCCAAGTAAGTACATATAAAATGTACAATAGAGCAAGTAGGGATCTTGTGAGGTAACATTACAGTCTAACACAACAGGAGTAATGACCAATAAAGGGAATATATGAACATGTGAAAAGATGACATATATGATGGAATAGACAATTGAAGCAAGATGACAAGATATGGGCAGATTGCATATCCAACATATAAGCATATGTACCATGTGTAATCTAGGATCATTTTAATTTATATAAGAGGAATACGTGCCAAGGGTTAGCACTTTGACGATATGTACCATGTGTAAACCTTGCATGATAATACTTGGTAGAGTTAGCATGTAGATTTAGTAATAAACTCCTATTAGAGTAATCACTTTAATGCTCTAGGGAGTAGGATCTACAACTATGGACCATTCACTACCGAGGGCTCTTAGAAAGCTTACTTTGTAATACAAGTGTTGGATTCATGTCAAGGAAATAGGAAATCGAATAGCCTTACATACCTTGCTATACAATTCAATTTTTTTTACTTAAGCTCCTACCGTTCAAATTAATGATCTACAATAAAATAAGTTACAAGACTAGTATTAGTAGCTCATCAATTAATTTGAGCTATTTGATCTCACCAAAATAGTAACCAAGCAGTAAGCATGCAACTTATCTAGCCAATGTTTTCATTCCTTCCCTTTCCCTTTAATCACATCTGTATACTGTACAACCTTCGTATCAGGTCCTCCCCAAAACTCCTTGCAATATTTAAGTCCTTTAAGGTCTCCATAACTTCCCGGCACATCCAGTCACATCCCTTATCATATAATACATAAAATAATCCTTAAACATAATAATGTAACAAAATAAATATGAATTATGGTTTCTAATCACCAGCACTTGAAGAGCTAACATTACTTTTAAAGTGCTCAAACAAGCTCATAACTGAATTTAAAGAGGACTCCCCTCCATGGTTGTCCCAACGTGCACTAATCACCGTAACATCCTCCCCAATATTACACCATGTAAAAGGAACAATTTCCAACTCACTAACACATACCAAGTGTCCTAATTAACTCAAGCACAAGAGAGAGAATATTGCAATAGCTTACCTTGCTGGACAAAATTACCACTTTCTAAGACTTGGATTCTTCAAGGTAAAGGTTGTCCTCCTTATCTTGTCTTAAATTATACCTTCCAATAGCTTGAACTCCCTAATATTCAAGAACCCTAATAGTATTTATTGGCTGTTGTATGAAGCTAAGAGGGAGGAGAGAGAAAGCTCTAGAAATCTGATTTTTTTGTCAAAGTAAGAATGGTTGGAAAAAGCTGATATCAATCCCTTTTAAAGTTACCTGCTTTGGCCGACTTTCTCACTCATTTTGGGACATAATTTGTCAAATAGGTGATCCACCTACTTGGACTTTTCACTTGGGCCTTTTTGGACTTAAGAACATTGGACCTGGCTATCCATATTTTTAGTAGGTGATGCACCTACTTGGTCCTTTGGGCTGGTCAATAAGTCAAAGTAGGTGATGCACCTACTTGTCACCTACTAGCTTAGTGTAGTTATTAAGCAGGCACCTCAATATTTTATTCCATTTCTAGACTTTAATACCTTTAACCTTACTTAAAACTTATATACACTATGTCACTTTAAACTTTAGACACAAATACCACCTAATGATCTCATGTGTATCTACTTCAATCGACGTCAACTTAATCGGGTCACATCAAAATCTACTGACAGATCGCTTTAAACCTATTCTATTGTCACTAGTTGTATAGGAAACAGAGTCCATAACTATACCACAAGGTAAATTATAAGCGTCATGTAAATAGAACTAGAACACGTAGTATATGGGGTGTTACATCCTCCCCCCTTGTGATCATTCGTCCTTGAATGATAGGTGCACCTGATAGTTCGATTAATCTTGAAATTTCATATAGAGATTTGCGAGAGTTCCCATTGTAAATAGGACCATCCAAAATCCATAGACTAACCTAAAACACGTATAGAAAAGTCTAGCATGACGTCTCAATAGTAGTTCATAAAATAATAATACGACAAATTAAACTTTCTTGACCATGTAATTCACTGAAGATACACAAGTAGAACTCATATAAATAAGGACTTTAATATACCTAAACACATGACATGAAAATGACATATCAAATTAACAAATGCTAGTAGGATTTATGATCATATTAGGGGACCATATGATCTCAGATCCTTATGTTAATGTTTAGAATGAGGAGGGGTATTTAGGATCTTTACCATCTTCTATTACCAAGTATCTTATGTTATATTATAATCCTTCCACAATACTTCAATGAAGGTTACACCATTTGAGCTTAGCTTCCGGGTCTTAACAATCAAGAATAACTATAGTATCTCCCAAATTTTTTGTATATGGAACGGACACATAAAATCATAGGCCTAACCTATCGAGGCTCTACTTCCCTTCTCTTTTCTCTCATGACGCTTTCCCGAGGTGAGTCTTCTAAGAACGCATAGCTGTTAATATAAACTCTAAAGTTTTATGCCACACCTTCGAATAAGGCATTATGCTAAGTTATTTATCTATGGTTGTGACAAAATTTACATATATACCCAACCTTTTCTGGTCAAAATCATCACTACATCATGATACAAGGAAATATTTCACCAAAATTTTCAAAACTCAAGTCAATAAGCATAGAGTGACATAGAATACAGATAAATAAGTCACACTGAGCATAACACATAGGTAGACTAGCACAAAAGGGAGCGCATAATATACGAGCATTAAGTTATAGAAATATGTGGTGTACGCTCGCATATAAACTATAGGGTAGTGTGTGAGCGAATGAGCTATAAGGAATGTATGTAGGTAATGGAGTACATGAGCACATGATGCATGAGTTCTAAAGATACAAAATATATAATATGCAAGCAAGTAGACTATAAGACATGTAGACATAAAAGAATATGAACTACGGAACACAAATCACACTGAGAAAGCATGTTATATCGTCTGGATAGCTGGACTAACATGTCAATGAGTACATATATGAAATATGAGCAAGTGAGCACGTGAGACATGGCCAGAAAACCTATAAGGCCTGTAATGTTTAAGCAAGTAGGCTACGAGGGATGCAAAATATATAGAAATGGTCATCTGATCAATTAGCCTGCAGTACCGCAAAATATGGACCAGTGACATGAGAAAAGTAACCAGTGTAATAAATAACATATAGGGAAAAGGTCCTACAAAAACATATAGCAATAAACAAGGGTGCTCCGAAGCATATAACACTTACATGCAAGCATTCTATGACATTAGGTAACCTTTGAGAAGGTAATCCACAAAGGGAAAATGACATACAAATAGATAAGTTATAGAACATGCAGCATGTATAATTATATAACAAACCATCTTTGGAAACTACGAGATATCCTATAGAACCACTCTACCATAATAAGGGCAAACACACTGTCCTAAGCATTAAGTCACGGGTGCAATAGTTTTGCTTGCGTTCCTTATTCACCTCAAAGCACATAAAATTCATTTCCCCATCTACTCTCTTCAATCTCCTAAGAATTCTTATAGGTGTTCAGCTATTGGGACTTGGCTTCCATCTGGGTCAATATAAATACTTCAGTTAAGATAGAAAGAGAAAATCCTCAGTAGTTCGTATTTTAGAGTAGGAGGTCGAGGTCAACTTTGCCTTCATTAATATCTTGTGTTATATCACACTCTATGCATGGTGCCCTTTGAAGGTCGAAATAGAAAATAAATAGTGACGCTTGAGCGCACCATAAAACATGAACTCGAATAACATGTGAATGCCAGGTACCTATAAAGTTATATCATTATACATAATGGCTTAGAGTTAGCTGCTTTGGCTTAACAAGTTAGGTTTGGCCATACTAATAGATTTGCTTTTTTCATAACAAGTGAGCGTGCTCTGACTCTTTTCCCATGCAATATAGCAAATAAGAACAACTAGCATATGATCAATTTATTTTCTTCCTTAACTGGGCTATGACTGACGAATTACTGTAGGCATATATTAAATAAACCTTGTAGTAGCTCTATTCAATTTGATGGAGGTTTATACATGTGTATAATGCTACTTCTATTTTGTACTAATGATGTGGATGACTAGGCGCATGTATCTTCTATCTAGTCAACCTTTCTATTCACCTCTTTTTTTCTTGTTGTTATCTGATGTTTGCGTAATAAAGACACAACTTTCGATGCAAGTGTCTATGATCGTACAATAGTTTAGTAACCCCACCAAGGGTTGGGATCGTCCCAAGAGCGTGGTTTTGAAAATTTATAGAAAAATAAAATTTCGTTCTAACTAGTCATAGCTAAAGACATTAATGAGTAAAATCATTGTAAATTAGAGGGGGACACAATAGTGTCAATTAACAATGAGTGAATTTTGTCACAAGTAAGGTAAAAACAACAAAATCAACATGGGTTTCTAAGTAATGAGAGGGGATCCTTGGGATGTTACGAGAATATGGGTTAAGCTAGATTATTCGGTACATACTTTCAATAGAAGATTCATAGAGTAATTGTGACTAGGCTAAGCTTTAAGGGGGATAAGCTCTCTCGACCAACTTACCACGTTTCAAATGCGTTCCTCTCAGACACCCACTTGCCGCATGAAGACCAGCTTACGCCTTAACCCACTCACTCTCTCGAGCTGAGTGTGTGGACATGGGACTAAGGTTCACTCTCTCGAGCTGAACCTCATGTCGACCCACTCACATTGGCCACTAATCTAGTGGTCTTAGTTACACGACCTCTCTCTCGAGCAAGCGAAAAACAAATAAATAAACTTGTATTTGCAAATACAAATTCATTAAATTCATTCACGACCACTAAATGAAATCACAATTAAACTATGATTAAACTATCAGCAAGCAAGACCCAACAATTATCTTAACCCACATTCGCTAAATCTTTTTTTTTTTTAATTCAAATTCGGACACTAAGTCCATATTTTAGATTATTCAAAAAGGGCTATATACAATGAAAATTCCTAGTCGGCCCAAAAGTGACCAACTAGGAGAATAAACCAATTTCCTATTCTTAAGGGTTTCCTAAAAGGAATTTCAGCTCCTCCTCTCTCTTCTTCCTTCCGCCTCTCTTGCTCTTGGCTCTGTTAATGTTCTTCCTTGCCTCTTTGAGCTGTTGCTTCATGTTTCTTCTACTATGAGTGATAAATATACTCCGTCCATTTCGTATGCTATGTGGTAACCAGCTCGAAAAGGTAATGCACCCATTTTTGTTTCAATGTCATTTCTCTTTTTCCCATTTGATTCCGTTCTCCTTGCAGGTGTACTGTCCGGATAGGAATCTGGAGTTCAAGCTGAAATTTATAGAGAGTATGTGCCTTGCTTCCCAATTTGTCAAATCCATGTAAGTCTTGATTTAGTTCCCCAGTTCTGTCCTCCTTTCCACTCCTTCTGTTCCATTTTTTCATGTAGCTGAAGCCGTATAGGAGAAGATGCTCCCGAGCTTCAATGGTACGATCTCCTTGACGGATGCTCACTCCCACTTCAGATTTGGCTTCCTTACTCTCAACTTTCCTGTCATCGATCCATTTTGCCTTATATATATCATGGTTGTGGAACCATGTAATGTCGAATCTGCATCTAATCATGTTGTCCATTGTAGTTAGTGTTGCTAATTCTCCTTGTCTTGATTCTAAATGAAGGGACCTGTAGTTTATCAATATTTAAAAGCTTTCTTCCTCTACTTGGTAATTGTTGAAAGTTAAGGAATATTTGCTTTCCTTCTGTATTGATTGCTGAGTTTGCTATAAAATCTGCTAACTGGGTTGCTTTTTCTCTGAAAATATGTTGTACATTAACAGTGATTTTTCCAAGCATGTCATGTATGTCGTCCATTATTTCTGCTAGCTCCCACGGTATCCTCCAATTTCTGTAGATCATATTTTTTAGTACTAGAGAATCCGTCTCCAACTGAATATTGTTTAGCTGACTTCTAATACAATACTGTAATGCTTCCCACAATGCCTTTGCCTCTGCTTCCATGTTAGTAGTTATCCCCAAATTCTGGGCCTCTGCATATATGAGGTCTCCTTTGCTATCCCTTAGACAAAAACCATAAGTACTTTGGCCTGGATTCCCTTTACTTGCTCCATCAGTGTTGCAAGTAATCCATCCATCTCTAGGCTGCAACTATCTAACAAACTTATACTGTATTGTGGGTTTATACCTCAGCAGAGTCTCCACCATTTCTGTCCACTTGTGTGATATTCCTTTAATCCATGGAAATTTGGTCCTTATTAATTGATGTACAGTCAACTGGCATTGATAATACATACAATTATAAGATATCTTTTTCCCATGTCTTACTGCATTTCTCCTTTTCCACAACTCCCACATGATGATAGCTGGAATGGCCTTTAGTATTTGATCCAGCTTATTTGACATTTTGAGCTCCCACCACCTATAAATGAGTTGCTTTAGAGTCAATCCATTTATATTGATACCTACACATGAAGAAAACTGCTTCCATAGCTTTTGGGCTATGGTAGCTGTTAGTAATAAATGAGACATAGTCTCCATTTCCCCTCTTTCACAGCAGTAACATTTAGACACCACTTGCATCCTCATTCTCTTTAGATTATCATCAGTGGCTATTCTTTTTCCCCAAACTCTCCATAAAAAGAAACTAATCTTGTATGGTAGCCCATTTACCCACATGTAATTACTCCACTCATTTTCTGCCTTCTTCCCTCTCAAATTGTGAAAAGCTGATTTCACAGTGAACTCTCCTTTCATACTTTGAGTCCACCAGGCCTTGTCAGTTATAGCTTCACTAATGGGAGGTCTAATGTTCTTTGTTATATGCAGCACCATCTCTTCAGATATGACTTCTTTCAACTTGTGTTCATTCCATACCCCATTTGTTGTAAAATCTTTGACTTCTATTTTCTCATCTTGTGCCATATTTCCTTCAGTGTAGTACAAGGCCCCTTTTCTGGTCCAATTATCAAACCAGAAACTTGAATTTCCAGCTTTTATTTGCCACCAAATGTCATGCTCCACCTTTTCTCTAATGGTGACCATTTTCCTCCATATGTGTGAGGCACCCGTACTATTCACCATGATTGGATGCAATTTCTTGCAATATTTATTCCACAAATAACCAGCCCATAGCGAGTTGGTGGACACTGTGAAGTTCCACCATAACTTAGCAAATAAAGCTTTATTGATGTCATGAAGTGATCTAAATCCAATACCTCCTTCCTCCTTTGGGAAACAAAGCTCCCTCCAGGCCACCCAATGCTTTCCCTTTACCCCTCCCGACTTTCCCCAAAAGAATTTGGCAAAAATTTGATGTATTTGTTCCATTACTCTCTTTGGGGGATTCATAGCAGACAACATATAAATTGGTAAAGACTGAAGGACAGAATTCACAAGAATTTGTTTACCACCAAAGGACAAGAATCTGTTATGCCAAGCAAAGATCCTTTTGGCTATTTTCCTAATAAGCTCCTCATAATAACAAGAGTTATTTCTCCATAGAAAACTGGAAATCCCAAATATATGAAAGGGAAATTACCCTGCCGAATCCCTGTGAGTCTTCTCATTCTAATAGCTACAATCAAAGGTGTTTTATCATGTAAATAGAAAAACCTCTTTGATTTGTTAATCATTTGTCCTGATATTGCTTCATAATCCTTCAGAATCTTCATCATCTTTATCACTGAAACTCTATCTCCAGAACAGAATAAAATTGTGTCATCTGCATATGACAAATGATTGATTTCTGGACTCCACTTAGGCATTCCATATCCTTTAAAATTATCATCCTTATGCAGGCTATTCAGGGCCCTGGCTAGAACTTCTGCAGCTATAATAAAGAGGGTTGGGGATAAAGGATCACCCTATTTTAAACCTCTGGTCGAATGAAAAAATCCATGAGTCCTACCATTAATTAGTATTGAGTACCAATTATTGGATATAATCCTCCAAACCATATCAATCATAATTTCTGAGAAACCAAATTTCCGTAATACCTTAGTGAGAAAAATCCATGAAACCCTATCGTATGCCTTGGCCATATCCAGCTTAACCACCACGTTAACATTTTTGGCTCTTCTATTTATATCCCTGATTATCTCCTGTGCCAGCAGAACATTTTCTGTAATACTTCTTCCCCTTACAAAACCTGACTGAGTAGGGGAAATAAGTTTAGGCAAAACCATTACCATTCTCTCATGAATCAACCTGGAAAGAATTTTGTTCATAAAAGTACTAAGACTTATGGGTCTTAGATCAGAAAAATGCTTCACTGTCTCCTTCTTAGGCAACAACACCAAATTTGTGTGTGTAATGAATCTTGTCAACTCTTGTCCGCAGAAAAATGCTTTCACCATTTTAGTACTGTCCTCCCCTATTATCTCCCAACAATCTTGATAAAAATGCCCTGTGAATCCATCCGGACCGCATGCACTACTACCCTTCAACTTAAACACCACCTTTTTAACCTCTTCATTCGTAGGCAGACTACACATGGCATCATTTTCCTCATTTGTAATACATCTTGGAATATGATCTAACATTGCATAGTCATCCACATAATCATTTTCTTGAAATTGCTCCCCAAAAAATTCCAATGCTGCTTGCCCAATTTGATC
Source organism: Solanum verrucosum (assembly GCF_900185275.1). Classification (NCBI taxonomy): domain Eukaryota; kingdom Viridiplantae; phylum Streptophyta; class Magnoliopsida; order Solanales; family Solanaceae; genus Solanum; species Solanum verrucosum. The sequence continues at coordinate 138,772 of NW_026019752.1, forward strand.
ATTGGATGTTAATGTAATTCCATGCTCTGTTACAATTTCAGCAATATGTAACCTCTTCCTTCTCCCCTTCACATAAGAATGGAAGAACTTCGTGTTCATATCACCTTCTGTAAACCATTTCATACCCGCCTTTTGCCTCCAGAATTCCTCTTCAAGCCTTAAGAATTTCTTCAGTTCCGTCTCCACTTTATTCAGATCTGCTCTATTGCTTGCAGAAGGTTGTATCTCCAATTGATCCTCCTTAACTTTAATGACATCCTCCATGGTGGCAATTTGTTGAAATATATTACCAAAAGCTTCTTTACTCCATCCAGTCAGCGCCTTTTTGACCTTTTTCATCTTTGCATGAAATTCTATAAAAGGATTCCCAGCAAACTCCACTATCCAATTCTCTGCCACAATCTTTTTAAAATTTTTGTGTTTTCTCCAAAAATTGAGGAAACGAAAAGGCTTGACCATGATTTCCTCAGCTGATTTGCATATCAAATGTAGGGGTGCATGGTCAGATCCTTGTCGAATCAAGTGATGCACCTCTGAAGATGGAAACTCCTCCAAAAAATCTTGATTAACCAAGATCCTGTCAAGTCTTTTAAAAATACACTCCACTTCAATCCTCCCATTCCACCAAGTGTATTTGCTTCCTATAGTTTGTACTTCTGTCAAAGCACATGAACTGATGAATGATGCAAAATCAATGGCCTCATTCTGGGTAAAAGGCAGTCCTCCCAATTTCTCCTCCTCATTCAAAATAACATTGAAATCACCCCCAATAACCCAAGGAAAAAGTTCCCTATTAACAATACCCTCCAGCTCATCCCAAAGTTCCAGTCTTTCCATTGTATTGCATCTAGCATATACTACTGAAATAATGTAATGCCTGTTGTTTATTCTGAATTTTATGGTAACTTGTTGCACAGTATCCAGAATGATGTTTCCTTCCCACTCCGCCCTCCAGAAATACCAATTTTTTCTGGAACAATTTACTCCAGCATTATCAAAACCCAGCTTTCTCTTATATTGATCTATCTCTGATGGATCTTGAAAAGGTTCCATCAAAGCAATGAATGCATAATGATTTCTTTTATTTAGATCCATTAATCTCTCAAAAGATTTTTGAGTATTAACCGACCTAATATTCCAAAAGATAATTTTTTCAATCATTGATAACTGATAGATGCCTTCTCCCTGCTAGTCCTTGTTTTAACCTGTAAATGTATTGTTTGTTTGCCTTTCCTTGCCCCATTTTTCAAACTATTAGTATGCCTTGGTGATAAATCGCCAGCTTTACTAATTTGTTGAATGTTATACTCCAAATCTTCATCCTCCTCCATTTCTTTTCTATGTTGCAGGTGTTCCTCCTCATCCTCAATTAAATCTGGTCCGTTTCTTGCATCCTTATCTCCTTCCCCTTTGCTGTTTTTCCCCATAGATAAATTACTTGCCTCAAATAGTTGTCCTGTAGTATTATCATTCTGATTTTCCCCCCTTTCGATATTATGTCCTCCAATGTTGTGAGGAGCCGCAATACCCCCCAAGACTTCCTTCCCTGGTGTTTTATCTTCTTCGTGACTATCACCTCTGAATGTTGTAGTGTTTACATTTTCTCTGTTTGAAGTGCTGCTCACCTCCAACAAATTATCCCCTGTTAACCTCCCATGCAGCTTATGTATTTTCTCCATGTTATCACTCATACGTGCCCCAAGAGAGTCTGCTCTTGTCTCCTCCATGTGTTGACTGTCCTCCTCAAGAAGCTTATTTTTATCTTGATCCTCTTGGGCTAACATGTTGAATTTATTTCCAGTTATTATGCCTACCCTGCTCCACACCTTTTCTTGTTGTTTATTTCTTCCTCCTCCCCATTTTTTGTGTCTTTGCTCCATAAATTCACCGTCATTCTTATCTCTTTGTAGGTCTGCATTCATATCAGATGCTTCACCCTTCCTGCCTTCATTATTCTTTTTTATTTCCTCCTGTCTCTGCCCTGCATTCTGTCCTATCTTTTCTTTTGGATATAGCTCTGGATGTACCACGTAGCACTGTTCTTCATTATGTCCTTGGATCATGCATGTTTGACAATATTTTGGAACATAGTCATATTTTATTTTGATCCATTTCTCCATTACTTCTCCACTTTGTTGTCTCATTCCTATCTTGATGCGTTTTGGGAATTCTCTCATCAGATCTACCTCTACCTTCACTCTAGCACAACTTGGTCTAGTCTGATTTCGTGTTGCCATGTCCACCTGTAGTGGTTTCCCTACAGCAGCAGCTAGGGAAAAAATTGCTTCCTATCCAAAGAAATTTGGGGGAAGAGACGGAAAAGAGATCCACGCAATAGCCGTCGTTGTTTCCTCCTCTGGATTAAACATGGGATCCCATTTAAGGGTTCGCATTGGGAATGACCAGTTTTTGTGACTGATGTAAAAAGCTGGTTTCGAAAGCAGGTGAACATAGTCTTCTAATAAAGTAGCCCTTATTAACACATGTCTATTACTCAGTAAACCAATGTTGCAATCGCCCTTCAATTCACATTGTTTAGGAATTAATCTACGCAATTCCTGAATGTCGGGCCAGCCATAAGAGAACTTACCTATGACTGCATATTCCAAATTCTCATTGACAATCATCTGAGTCACTTCTTCATAATCCCATATTACTTGTGGTTCTCCATGTAAAAAGGTTAGTGGTTTCAAAGGTAAAGCCTTGGCCATAGCGGCCATCGGAACGTCGGCAAACTAGGTTATAGGCGGTTGGATTTGTGGTCAGCGGCGGCTAAGTTTGATTTTAGATACTGAGATTATATTAACTAGTACCACATTCGCTAAATCACACCCAAGAATTGGGGTTTTTAGCCACACATCAAGAGATAGAAATTTATACCTAAATGAGCTTGCATTCAAATGGGTATGAAGATTTAAGTCTTGTTACAAAGCAAGAATGAAGAATCCAAGAGACCCAAGTCCAAATCCTTGGAGATGAAACCCTCTTTTGAAACTTCAAGTCTTCAAAACACTCTCAAACTTAGAGAAAAATATCAAAAAGTACTATTTTATATGTAAATTATAATAATTGTTCGACTCTTAAAACTATAACTCTAACTAGTATTTATAGTTTTCACAGATTTATGTTGCAGTGGATCATTCGGCGTTGTTAGTCAAAATCACCGATCAACTCGGCGATTCACCTTTTGGTGTAGTTCATCGTCGACTTGCACATCCTTCTGCATCTTCGTGCTCTGGGTCATTGGGTGACATGGTACTGTTTCACGGAACTTCTCGGTGATACGCCGACCGCACCTTTTCGCTAACGATTTGCTCATTTCCTTCAGGGCACAACACATTGGAATAAAAGGCGAATATGTAATCTATTGGCGATTCTCCGAATGGGTTAGGCGATATGCAGATCTTCATTTCTTCGTTCTTTTAGCTTCTTTTGCTCCTTTTTCCTCGATAGTGTCCATGTTTTCCCTCAAACTTCAAATACCTGAAACTTAAAGGCTTTCATCAGATATTGAGATAAAACATGCATTTGAGTACACTAATTTCATAAAAATATAGCCCTAAATGAGTCCAAATCGTGGACTCATCAACACCCCCAGCTTAAAGTTTTGCTTGTTCTCAAACAAACTCAAGTTCAGCCGTTCAAAAAGGGTGTCTTGAACAGTGCTACACAAGACTCGATCATGAATGCACACAACAAGACTCAATTTAGTAATTCAAAGATCAATTGTATACTTCAAGGATTCAGGTAGCGACTCATCAATATCAAAGAATCTCATGCTCACAATACTTGCCTCAAATGCAAGTTCAAGCTCAACGAAAGTGTTCGACTGCCCTCACAAAAAGAATGATCCCATATTCCCACATCATTGTTTACTCATTTAAAGTTCCGCAATCAATTTCAACGCTAACTCTCTCAAAGACGAAAACAATGCATGCTTTCATCCATAGGTTCACCCGTATTTTCCAATCGATATTTGTTTCAGCTTGCTCAAGATCAAAATGGTATTTTATGACTTGTAATGGGGCTGAGTGCAAAGGTATGGTCATTAAGGCTTAGTGGCTTTCATCCTCATGAGATGTGGTATTCACAACACTCCCCTTCCTTTTCCTTCATCATTTTTGCTAGTACTCTTATGTCATCCCATTATTCACTTCCCATGGATTGTTTGGAATCCCCATTTCTTTGGAACTTTATTCCATAAATTTCTTTTTCATTCTTTTTCTCTTCTTTTTATTCTCTCTTTATTTTATATGGAGAGGTTCAATTTTTCTCAACACCACAGGTTAAGGGAGACTTTTCTTGCACTTCTTGACTTTCCCTTCTCTTTTCACCCTACCCCCAACTTAGGCCATGTAGCCTAAGTTGGCTATTCAATTAACCAGAACTCAAGAGTATTATAGGTAGTGGATTAAGAAAGGTTTAGTGTTCATCAATTTTTTTCCAAAGAAAGGTCAGGCTAAATGGGTGTTCAACAGAGGTTCACACATGCTCACAAGGTAGGCCAAAAAGAGGTATATGCCAAATTGGTTCACACTCTTTAAATCTCCTAAGATCACATCAAGAGCTATTCTTACTTAGTCGATCGAACCAACGGGCCAAATTCTAAGATCTATCATGCATGTTTCCAAGTAAGCTCATCACACTTGGCATCGACACTATAGTCAAACAAGACTCCACACATCTGCTAGTGTGTAAAAGTCATTAAAAGAGACTCGATTCTATACTAGGCTAGTCAAAACGAGATGCAAAGAGTTCACATATTGTCTATACAACTTCATTTGGCCTCACCATAGCCGTGCATTCATGTTCGTTCGATTGAGAGCACTATTCAGGTTATCGGTATTGATCGAGACCAAGACTTAAATTTTGCAAAAGAATAGCCACATTCATCACACAAAAGGTGGCAAAAGATTTCGGATGGATCAAAATCATTTTTCAGTTAAAAATAAAAAGAGCTACAAGTTCAAACATCCACATAATGCAGTAATCTTACAACATAAGCGCACAACCCGAATATAAACAAAATACGAACATGGGTAGCACACAAAGGTGGGCCTCACCCCACCACAATTAAAAGCATTTGTCCTCAGATGCAAATGACAAAATATCCAAAATGACAATTAAAGAAAGATAGAGAGGGAGGTAAATAAGGGATCCTGTCTAAGGAGTTGCTCAATCTATATTGGCATCAGTGCCCGGAGTGTTGTCATTCTACTTCTGGTTCTCTTTTTCTTTTCGCTCTGCTTCAGCTTCTGCAGCGATATTAGCCTCGATCATATTGTCTAACTTGTGAGCTACCACAAAGGCGTGTATCACATTCCTGAACCCTCGAGCCCATGAAGGGACATTAGGATTGATGGGCATTCTCTTCCTCAAACTGGCTGTCTTATTCTCACTCCTTGCAGTTCTTCTGAACTTTTGTGCTCTTATGTGTCTGGGTGTTATGTTTCTTCCTGCAACTTTTGGTCTGGACATGTCTTCAAAGATTTGAGATAATGTTAGAACATATTTGTCAACCAAAACAAAGACATTCAGCTGCAGAAAGACTAGATAGACCATTCGGCGTGCCGCCAAATACCTTCAGCGAGCCACAAAAAATCCACCGAAGGTCACAGTGCAGAAGGAGTTAGGCGTGCAGACAAAGGGCGAACAAAAAAACTTTCTGTAACAACCTGTATTTTACGTGTACAAGTCCTACACATATGGAACTTGATTTAGCTTGGTGGTATAAGTAATGAACTTGATTTCTTAGATGAATGGTGACAATAAAGAAGATATAAGGGTAACTCCCGTACATTGCAATATTGCACGATCTAGTGAACGTCAAATTTCAGAAGTATTTAAATTCTGGATCGAAAGGTATATATGTAGATCTAAAAGTTAAGGTGATCAAGTGTATATAAGTTTTGAGTTAAACTAAAGAGATTACGCTCAGAAAATGAATAAAAGAATTGAGGTGCTTGTTGGACATATAGCTAGCAGGTGTCACTTACTTGCTTAGCTCAAATGGGCTAGGTAGATGGGGAAGATTAGTTCATGCATTAGTGGGCTCACTTGAGGCCCAAATTAAATAAAAAGGAAAAGGGAATGGAGATGAGGCCTCACACCAATCTGTCCAAGTCCAACTACTTGAGCCAAATAAAGACTAAGGCCCAAAGTAAGGGTATAATTCTGGCCCATGGCTATTAATTAGAAAGGGGAAAGATTGCAGCCCAAGATGAGTACATAAAGGGCCCATTTTGTGTATATATAATTCCAAGCGGTGCATCACCTACTTGGACCAATTTGACAAATTAGTGGTTGGTATTAAAACTTAAGAGGTGGGGAAATGTAAGACCTTTATAATCCCCAAGTTGCTGGCCATTTCCTCACTATTAAGAATAGATAAAAATCAGATTTCTTTCTAAGCTTCTCCTCTCTCTTTCAAAGCATAGCAGCAGCCACAAGTTTCCTAGGGTTCTTGGATAAACCCAAGCCCTTGCAAGGTAAGATAAGTGGAATTACTAATGGATTTAGCCTAATTCTCTCATGGAATGCTAGATAAACATGTTAATTAGTTAAGAACAAGTAGAGGACTGAATCTGTCAAAAGTTTAATTGCTCACTTTCCTTTGTTATTGAGAGGCTGTTTCTTTGGCCTATGTGATGGGAAGCTCAAGTTATTGAAGAGTTCAAATTAAAAAGAAAAACGAGGTTATAAGAATTAAGGTAAAGTGACTGCCCTCTCTTTGTCTTCCGTAAACACGAGTCTAAGTATGATATTTTAAGTGTATTGTTGATAAGAACTCGTGGGATGATGATGGGAAACTATGGTTTCACGTCCTCTATTGTATGTTGGATTGTTAGGACTGTTTTTGGGATAGGTTGATTTATAAACATATTGGGGACAACTTGGTTGATATCTGGAAAGGGTGTAAATTGATGATATTGAAATATAGTTGTGTAGTGTACAAATGCAATAAAAGAAGGTGGGGATTGAAAGAACCTTAGTTTGGTAATTACGGGTTTGCTGCCCGAGCATTATTGTTGAGTGAGATTGGACTGCCTAAGCATGTTTAGTAACTACTAATACTAGTTTATCACCTACTCTATTGTAGATAAGTATTTGAAAAGAAAGGAAGGTACTTCAAGGTAACTACAAGGTGGTACAGCAAGGTATGTAAGGCTTTTTGATTTCCTACTAATTGGCATGAAATCTAGACTCGTCCTCGACACATAGAGGCAGCCAGCCTACCAGCTCCAACACGACTTATGACCTTGTTCTCACTCTTTAACATGCCTGCACGTTCCAATACATGTTCATTGTCAAATCTGTACATATACATTAAATACCCTGCATGAGTTCTCCTTTTAACTAAATAAGGTCCATATGTTATTTCAGCTCCTATGCATTTCACTAATTGTGTAACTACTCTGTACTTTGTTGTCCTTGCATTATATGATTATTACATGTCACTTGTTGACTACATAGTCCCACAACTCAAAAATGCTATGACCACCAAAAGAATCATCTCAAATGTTAATGGAAAGATATTAAATGAGTCTGCTTATTGATGGGTGGTATCCTAGGGGTGGAAGAATCACCTGGCATGGGTCGATCCCAATATTACGGGTGGTATCCCAGGGGTTAAAGGAAAGCCTAGCATGGGTCAATCCCGATTTATATGTCTACCACTGATCAGCTGGTCATTTGTATTATATATTGTGCACAGAGTGTAAAGTAAAGAATGATAAAGTAAAGAAAAGAATGTAAAGTACATGATTCTAAAATATGAGAAAAGGTGGTCTTGTATTCTTACATTGGTATATGATTTCATTTGAGTTCTTATTTCACATACAGTACTTTATGCCTTACATACTCAGTACATTCTCCCGTACTGACGTCTCTCTCGGGGGACCTGCAATTCATGTTGCAGGTATAGGAGCTAGTAGATCTCCCCAGTAGGAGAACAGGACATCCAGCAGCTATTGGTGAGCTCCAGGTTGATTCGGGGCTTTCCGAGTCTATATCATGTATTTTGGTATTGTATAGTAGCTGAGTGTAAGGCGGGGCTTGTCCCGACCTTAACCCCATAATATTTTATCATTTAGAGGCTTTGTAGACTATGTATAGTGAAGTGTGGTTGTGCCTCGTGTCTTAGACATCATGGTCCCAACGGCCAAGTCATGTGCACTTTCTTTTGATTTGTGAATACTGTCTACTTTCATGAAAACATGTTATCCACTATGGCAACACCTTTAAATGTTCTTAGATAGAGCATGATTATAGGTTGGTCCTCCCGAGCCTTCTCGGCAATGGATGCCGGTCCGCCTTAATGGGATTTTAGGCGTGACAAAAGTGGTATCAGAGCAGGTCATCCTAGGGAGTCTACAAAGTCGTGTTTATGTAGAGTCTTTCTTATGGATGTGTTGTGCACCACATTTATAAACAGGAGGCTACGTGGCATTTAGGAGTTGTCCACATAGCGCCAAATGTTGTAGGTGGACCATGTTTAACCTCTTAAGTGTTTTATTATAGTACAAATGCCGCAGAAAAGGAAAAGTAAAAGCAAAGGAAAGCAAGTAGAAGGTGGCGGCTGGAGAGGCCAGCCAGACTACCCCAGGTGAGTCTCCATCACAAACATTCCCAACTCCTCAATTTCCTGAAGAGTTGAGAAGGGATGGAGTTCCCTCAGAACCACCTACAGATGCTACCGTGCAAGATTTGAGGAATGCGGTTCAATTATTGACTCGTATAGTTGCTGGCCAAGGTCAAAGGCAAGAAGGCCTAGTTACGGGTATTGGTGGTGCAGATAGGGCAGCTAGCACGCGGATACGTGATTTTCTTAATTTGAACCCTCCATCATTCCGGGTCAGATCCTAATGAAGATCCGCAAGACTTTATTGATCAAATCCAACGAACTTTGGATGTTACTCACGTGAGTGGTAAAGAAGCTGTTGAGCTAGCAACATATAGATTAAAGGGTGTGGCTATATTATGGTATGAAACTTGGAAGCAATCTAAGAGTATAGATTCACCTCTAGCTACTTGGAAAGAATTTAAAAAGGCGTTTCTTGATCATTATTTGCCATTGGAGATTCGAGAGGCCTGCGCAGATCAGTTCTTAAATCTTCACCAAGGGGGTATGAGTGTGAGAGAGTATAGTCTCCAATTTAATTCCTTGTCCAGGTATGCTCCCAATGTAACTACTATGGAGGATAGAGTTCATCGATAGGTGGATAGATTGGATTTGTATCTGGTTAGAGATTGTACTATTGCTTCTTTAAATAAAGACATGGATATATCAAGGATGCAAGCTTTTGCACAGAAATTGGAGGATCAAAAGCAGAGAAGAAGAGCGCAAGAGCCAGAAAGGGGGAAGTCCAAGAGGGCTAGGTCTATCGGGCAATTTACACCACCTCAAGGTGAGTTTAAGCCTCGGTTTTCTAATAGAGCAGCTAGGCCGTCATTTCCCTACTCTACAACTAGTGCTCCACCTCAATTTCAAAGGCCGAGTCTCACGGACAGTAGGATATCCAGAGCAGGGCAGTACAAGCCAATCAATGCCTCCTAGGCAGCCTTGTAAACAATGTGGGAGGAGTCATCTAGGTATATGTCGTATTGGAACAGATGCTTGTTATTGGTGTGGTATGCTAGGGCACCTAATGAGAGATTGCCCTAAAGACACATGGGTGATATAGCACAACATACTGGATCAGTTGTTGCATCGTCATCATCTGTGCCTCCTTTAGGTAGAGGTCTACAGGTTCCTACAGGTCGTGGTAGAGGTGTTAGTGGAGCAGCTAGTTCTAGCAGAGTCCAAAATCGCACATATGCTCTAGGGAGTCGACAGAACTTGGAGGCTTCACCTGATGTAGTAACAGGTACATTGTTCATCTTTTCACATAATGTATATGCGTTAATTGATCCTGGTTCCACACTATCGTATATCAGTCCACTAGTTGCTGGGAAGCTTAAAAGAACAGCAAAATTATTGAATAAACCATTTGAAGTGTCTACACCAACCGGTGAGTCTATTATAGCAAGAAGGGTCTATCGTAACTGCATAGTTATTGTTGGTGATCGTGATACATTGGCTGACCTAATTGAACAAGAAATGTTTGAATATTATGTTATAATGGGTATGGATTGGTTGGCTTCTTGTTGTGCTACGGTGGATTACCAAACTAAGAGAGTGCACTTTCACTTTCCAAATGAGGCAGTCCTTGAATGGGAAGGCAATGTTGCAGCGCCAATGTCGCCGAGTTTTACAGACTCCAATGCAAGATGGTATTGCGTCTAACAGTGGTCTAGTTTGGAGTCGCCAAACCGTTCGTCGATTCACTTAATTGACCTATTGATCACCAATCTGCACTTTTCGTTCACTGTCCACACTTCCATCTGCACAATCAACATACCGTTATTTATAAAAGCAAATTAAAGCATTTAAAACCTTGGGTTGCTTCCCAAGAAGCGCCTTATTTAACGTCGTGGCACGATGCAACTCCTCACTCGAGTTCCATTAGCGAGGTTTGCCTCATTTGCATGAGGCCACCACTCTTTTGGCTCTGCGTAGAGAAAAGATAGCACTTGGTCCATGTGTACTGCAAGTTAGCTCCGACGGAAGTATTTAAACTAGAGGTAGTAATGTGGTAATTGGGCCAAATGCACTACCACTTACTTGCATTAATTTGGCCCAAGTTGAGCAGAAGGATAAGGGAAAAATGGACAGCGAAGGCCCAATAGTCTTAAGTCCAAAAAGGCCCAAGTGAAAAGTCCAAATAGGTGGACCACCTACTTGCATTAATTATGGCCCAAATTGACATGAATAGAGGGATAATTAGGAGTAGGGCCAAACAAGTGCTGAAGTTCCCAAAAGCCCAAGTTAAAAGGCCAAGTAGGTGGGTCACCTACTTGACAATATATGGCCAAAATTAGTCAAGAAATTCGGCCATTACACCTCATTTTTAAAGGGATAAAGATCAGATCTTTTTCTTCATTTTTAACTTGCAAAATTTTCATATTTCTTAAGTTTCTCTCTTGGTCTCTCTTGGCTTCAATCAGCAGCCCTAGAAAACCTTGGTTCCTTGAGTATTGCCCCATTTTCAAGTAAAAGTTTGAAGGAGAGTTTCAGTTCTTGGAGTACAACTTTAGAGGATAAATTCCTAGAAACTAAGGTAAGACTACTGCCCATTTTTTTCCTCTCTTTAAATACAGATTTGGGGTGGAGAATTTTGTATATATTTATCAAGAACTAATGGATGGTGATAAATCTTTGAGTTAATATTTTCCTATTATGCTGAAAGATTTTTAGGGATTAATAGTGGCTGCCTTATGTATATTGTTGTTGGGGGTTGTTTGGGTATCTTGGAGAAGGATGTATGAAGTTGTATTAATGTATAGAAGAAAGGTGTGGTGGTTCACCATTGGTGCAAGGGTTGTATGGGCCTACTTTCCGTCAAGTGTTAACTACTGTTTTTAGGGCCTTGATTAGCTGCTGACATTAGCTTAATTGTGACTTATATTGTAGATTAGCATCCAAGAAGGGAGGTTGAATTGTGACAGTGGTATTGGTCAGAAAATAAGGTATGTAGGGCGATTCGATTCCATATTCCTTTGCATGAAATATGATACTTGCGATTAATGTCAATAAGTGAATTCCTAAGTTCTATTCCTAGTAAAGGAAACATAGTGGCAACATACGATATCCAAATAGCTAACAATATCCCCCCCTCCTAAGTGTACATAATTACTTAGTTACACGTTCAGTACTCTATAGTCAATTGAAGTCAATTGTGTCATTCAAGCTCTCAAGTAATGCATTAATGTTACATAACTCCTTATATTGAAGCTACTGTCCTAAAGTATTATTTTCATGTCTCCTACTACTGTCTCGTATTTCCAAATCTCAAAAATGATTGTGACCACCAAAACAACAATCTCAAGGATTAAAGAATCTAAGTGAAGCAATTTGTATAACTATGGGTGGCAGCTCAGGGGCGAAAGCCTAGCATGGGCCGATCCCAATGGGTATAGAAGGGTGGCAGCTCAAGGGCAAAAGCCTAGCATGGGCCGATCCCAATTTGTGCAATGTTGAGGACCGCATCCCAGGGGTTAAAATGCCTAGCATGGGTCATCCTCTTCTACCACTGATCAGCTGGTCACTTATATCACATGCGTTATAAAGATCATAACATACATAAAGGTAAAGACAAGAATGTAACATACATGACCCCACCAGAGTTAACAGAGGCAGCCTCCTATTCTGATTTATGCACTTATACGTTGATACCTGGTTTCGTTTGAACTCTTATTTTTATATATGTAGTTGCCTTACATATTTAGTACACTTTTCGTACTAACGTCCCTCGCGGGGGACGGTGCATTTCATGCTGCAGGCACAGGTACTCTCGCTAGTAGACCCCCTCAGTAGGAGCATACGACACTCAACTACTTTTGGTGAGCTCCAGGTTGCTTCGGAGCTTTACTGAGCTCTTGGTAGACTCATTTTGGTATTATATCGTAGCTATGGGTAAGGCGGGGTCTGTCCCGACCTACTCTAAGGGTTTCTATCTTTTAGAGGCTTTGTAGACTTATGTATATGGTTCAGTTGCATCTTAACCAGTTGTGGCCTCAATGGCCAAGTCTTGTATATAAGTTTTGGGTCTACTTATGTCGGTTCATATCGTTGTGTCCCTGGCGAACTTGTCACGAACCTTTCATAGTTACATGCATAGTAAGCACAGGTCACATGTTGGTTCTCTCGGGCCGTTAGGGCATCGAGTGCCTGTCCGTCTTAATGGGATTTGAGGCGTGACAAAGTGGTATCAGAGCAGGTCATCCTAGGGAGTCTACAAAGCCGTGTCTGTGTAGAGTCTTGCTTATGGATGTGTTGTGCACCACATTTATAAACAGGAGGCTACGGGACATGTAGGAGTTGTCTCTTTTCTTTCATTTCTTAGATCGTGCGATAGAACCAATGTTGTGGTGAATAGTACCTAACTTCTGAATTGTTTTATTATAGCGAAGATGCCAGCTACGAGAAGGAGTAAAAGTACAGGTAAGCGAATGGATGTGGCTGCCTAAGAAGGGACCAGCCAACCACCACCTAGTCAAGCTGTTCAAGGTGAGGCTCAAGATGAGTCTCTATCACAGACTTCCCTGACCCCTCCATCGCCAGAAGAACTAAGGAGGGAAGCTGCACCTCAAGAACCCCCTATTACTGCTACCAAGCAAGATTTGAGAAATGCAGTCCAATTGTTGACTCGTATAGTTGCTGGCCACGGCCAAAGGCAAAAAGGTCTAATTGCGGGTATTAGTAGTGTAGATAGAGTGGCTGGCACACGGATACGTGATTTCCTTAATTTGGACCCTCCATCATTCACCGGGACAGATCCTAATGAAGATCCACAAGACTTTATAGCTCATATCCAACGCACTTTCGATGTTATGCATGTAAGTGGTAAAGAAGAGCTCGAGCTAGCAGCATATAGATTAAAAGGTATGGCAAGTGGTATGAAGCTTGGAAGCAATCCAGGGGAACAGATGCACCTTCAGCTATATGGAAAGAGTTCAAAAAGGCATTCCCTGACCATTACCTGCCATTGGAGATCCGAGAGGCCCGTGCGGATCAGTTCTTAATATAAGCGTGAGAGAGTACAGTCTCAAATTTAATTCCTTGGCCAGGTATGCTCCTAATGTAGTTGCTACTATGGGGGATAAAGTTCACCGATATGTGGATATATTAGATTCATATCTGGTTAGAGACTGTACCATTGCTTCATTGAATAAAGATATGGATATAGCAAGGATGCAAGCTTTTGTGCAAAAGTTAGAGGATCAAAGGCAAAGGAGAAGGACACAAGAGTCAGAAATAGGGCTTTCTAAGAGGGTCAGATCTATGGGGCAGTTTACACCATCCCAAGGTGAGTTTAGGCCTAGGTTCTTTAACAGACCGCCTAGGCCATCATCTTCCTACCCTACAACTAGTACCCCACCTCAATTTCAAGGGTCTAGGGGCAATCAATTTGGGCAAAGAGGTGAAAGTCAAGGTTCACGAACAGCGGGATACCAAGACCAGGGAAGTATGAGCAAATCAAGACCTCCTCGAGAGTTTTGTAAACAATGTGGAAGGAATCATTTAGGTGCATGTCGGTTTGGGACAAATGCTTGTTTTTGGTGTGGCACACCAGGTCATATGATGAGAAATTGCCCTCATAGAGGTGTGGGTGGTGTGGCACAACCTATTAGGTCAGTTGTTGCATCCTCGTCATCAGTACCTTCTTTAGGTAGAGGACAGATGCCTACTGGGTCGTGGTAGAGGAGCTAGGGGAGCAGCTAGTTCTGGTGGAGTTCAGAATCGCACATATGATCTCGGGGATCGACAAAATTTGGAAGCCTCGCCGGATGTGGTTACAGGTACATTGTCCATCTTTTCACATATTGTATATGTATTAATTGATCCGAGGTCTACACTATCATATGTTACTCCATTGATTGCTGAAAAGTTCAAAAGAACACCAAAATTATTAGTGAAGCCATTTGAGGTGTCTACACCGATTGGTGACTCTATTATAGCTAGAAGGGTTTATCGTAATTGCATTGTAACTGTTTGTGATCGTGATACGTTGGCTGACCTTGTTGAGCTAGAAATGGTGGATTTTGATGTTATAATGGGTATGGATTGGTTAGCTTCTTGTTATGCCACGGTAGATTGCCGAACGAAGACGCTGCATTTCCATTTTCCAAAAGAGGCCGTTCTTGAATGGAAAGGTAATATTGGGACATCAAGAGGTAAATTTATTTCCTATTTTAAGGCAAAGAAGATGATGTCCAAAGGATACATATGTCATCTAGTGAGAGTGAGAAATATAGATGCGGAGCCACCAACTCTTCAATCCATTCCAGTGGTAAATGAATTTCCCGATGTATTTCCTGAAGATCTTCCGGGTTTGCCTCCAGAACGAGAAATAGAGTTTGGTATTGATGTGATTCCAGATACTCAACCTATATCCATCCCTCCATATAGAATGGCCCCGGCTAAATTACAGGAGTTGAAGGAACAATTAAAAGACTTATTAGAAAAGGATTCATAAGGCCTAGTATGTCCCCATGGGGAGCACCAGTTTTATTTGTACGCAAGAAAGATGGCTCGTTAAGAATGTGTATCGATTACCGGCAGTTGAATAAAGTAACGATTAAGAACAAATATCCCCTCCCTAGAATTGATGATTTGTTTGATCAGTTACAAGGTGCTAAGTGTTTTTCAAAAATTGACCTGAGGTCGGGTTATCACCAAGTGAGGGTCAAAGACGAAGATATACCCAAGACACCTTTTCAAACACGATATGGTCATTTTGAGTTTACAGTCATGTCATTCGGGCTAACGAATGCACCAGCAGTTTTTATGGATTTGATGAATAGGGTGTTCAAGCCATTTTTAGATGTGTTCGTGATAGTATTCATAGATGACATTTTGGTGTATTCAAGATCGGAAGAGGACCATGCTAATCACCTGCGACAGGTGTTACAAATTCTTCGTGAGCGTAAGTTGTATGCAAAGTTCTCTAAATGTGAGTTCTGGTTAAAATCAGTGGCATTCCTAGGTCATGTTGTATCCGATGAAGGAATAAGGGTTGATAATCAGAAGATAGAAGCGGTGAAAAACTGGCCAAGACCTACAACGCCTACAGAGATCCGTAGTTTCCTTGGATTGGCAGGTTATTACAGAAGGTTCGTTGAAGGATTCTCTTCCATTGCTGCACCCTTAACAAAGCTAACACACAAAGAAACCAAGTTTCAGTGGAGTGATGAATGTGAAAGAAGCTTCCAAGAGCTGAGGAATAAATTAACTTCTACACCGGTATTGGTACTTCCAGAAGGAACAGAAGGGTATGCAGTCTATTGTGATGCTTCGGGGGTGGGCCTAGGATGTGTTTTAATGCAGCATGGTAAGGTAATAGCTTACGGCTCAAGGCAGCTGCGGCCACATGAGAAAAATTATCCAACACATCATCTAGAACTAGCCGCAGTTGTATTTGCTTTGAAGATATGGCACCACTACTTGTATGGAGTTCATGTTGACATATACACTGATCACAAGAGTTTGCAATATATCTTTAACCAAAAGGACCTAATTCTGAGGCAACGAAGATGGCTGGAGCTATTAAAAGATTATGACATTGATATCTTGTATCATCCCGGGAAAGCAAATATAGTAGCTGATGCGTTAAGTCGTAAAATAATGGAAAGCATCTATGGGCGGTCTGTGGAAAGACAAGGAATAACTAAGGATCTATGTCAACTAGCTAGCTTGGGGGTTCGGTTTCTTGAATCTCCTGACAAAGGGGTTATTGTGCAAAATGCGGCAGAATCCTCATTAGTAGTAGAAGTGCTAGCAGTACACGGATCCTATTCTATTAAAGCTTAAGGAGAATGTACAACAGTGTATGACAAAGGCATTTGAGCTTACGCAAGAGGGAGTACTTCGATGTCAAAACAGATTGTGTGTACCTAATGTAGATGAATTAAGAAAGAGGATTATGATGGAAGCGCATCATTCGAGATATTCTGTCCATCCGGGGTCAACTAAAATGTATCATGACTTAAAAGAAATGTATTGGTGGGGGGACATGAAAAAGAACATTGCGGAATTCGTGGCTCAATGTCCAAATTGTCAACAAGTGAAAGTAGAGCACCAAAAGCCCGGAGGTTATATGCAGTGTATAGAACTTCCAATTTGGGAGTGGGATATGATCAATATGGATTTTTTCACTGGTTTGCCTCGTTCATTTCGGAAGTTTGATTCTATATGGGTAATTGTTGATAGACTGACCAAATCAGCGCACTTCTTGCCAGTCAAGACTACTTATACAGTTGAGGAAAATGCGAGGTTGTATATTAAAGAGATAGTTCGTCTACATGGAGTGCCAATCTCTATTATATCTCATAGGGGAGCTCAATTCACTGCAAATTTTTGGAAGTCATTTCAGAAGTGTTTAGGAACACAAGTGAATTTAAGTACAGCCTTTCACCCTCAAACAGATGGTCAGGCAGAGCGTACAATTCAAACACTCGAGGTTATGCTGCGAGCTTGTATATTGGACTTCAAAGGTAGTTGGGATGATCATTTGCCATTGATCGAGTTTGCATACAACAATAGCTACCATTCAAGTATTAAAATGGAACCTTATGAAGCTTTATATGGAAGAAAATGTAGATCCCCAATTGGCTGGTTTGAAAAAGGTGAAACCACCTTATTTGGGCCAGATCTTGTTCATCAAGCTATGGAAAAAGTCAAAGTGATACGGCAGCGGCTAGAAATAGCTCAAAGTCGACATAAATCATATGCGGATGTTAGAAGGAGAGGACTAGAATTTTCTATGGGGGATTGGGTGTTCTTGAAGGTGTCACCAATGAAAGGGGTAATGAGGTTTGGTAAAAAAGGAAAATTGAGTCCACGCTATATAGGGCCATATAAGATTATTCGAAGAGTTAGCCAAGTAGCGTACGAGTTAGAGCTACCACAAGAGCTTTCATCAGTTCATCCGGTGTTTCATGTCTCGATGCTTCGGAAATGCATAGGTGACCCATCTCATATTACTCCCACTGAAGATGTACAGGTTACGGGAGATCTCACTTATGAAGAAGTTCCCATTGCTATTCTGGATCGACAAGTTAGGAAGTTAAGAAATAAAGAAGTAGCTTCTGTAAAAGTATTATGGAGGAACCGAACCAACAAGTAGAAGAAGTTACATGGGAAGCGGAAGAAGCAATGAAATTGAAGTATCCTCATATCTTTCAGATCCATGAGAAGGATGAAAATGCTTAGTCTAGACGCTGACAAGTAAGTATAAGTCTATTTGTATTATGTGATTAATAGTAGCACTAACTTAGGCTTGAACTTGTTTGGGCTGGATAACCATGCTAACATTCGAGGACGAATGTTTTTAAGGGGGAAAGAATGTAACAACCTGTATTATGCATATGCTAGTTCTATTCACGTGATACTTGACATAGCCTTATAGCATAGGTGAGGGACCATGCTTCTTATATGATTAGTGTTGGTTTAAACTAGCTAGCTCGCAAGGTGATGTAACACCTTGCACGTTTCAGCATGTGTACTGCAAGTTAGCTCCGACGGAAGTATTTAAACTAGAGGTAGTAATGTGGTAATTGGGCCAAATGCACTACCACTTACTTGCATTAATTTGGCCCAAGTTGAGTAGAAGGATAAGGGAAAAATGGACAGCCAAGGCCCAATAGTCTTAAGTCCAAAAAGGCCCAAGTGAAAAGTCCAAATAGGTGGGCCACCTACTTGCATTAATTATGGCCCAAATTGACATGAATAGAGGGATAATTAAGAGTAGGGCCCAACAAGTGCTGAAGGTCCCAAAAGCCCAAGTTAAAAGGCCAAGTAGGTGGGGCCAAGTAGGTGGGTCACCTACTTGACAATATATGGCCAAAATTAGTCAAGAAATTCGGCCATTACACCTCCTTTTTAAAGGGATAAAGATCAGATCTTTTGCTTCATTTTTAACTTGCAAAATTTTCAGATTTCTTAAGTTTCTCTCTTGGTCTCTCTTGGCTTCAATCGGCAGCCCTAGAAAACCTTGGTTCCTTGAGTATTGCCCCATTTTAAAGTAAAAGTTTGAAGGAGAGTTTCAGTTCTTGGAGTACAACTTTAGAGGATAAATTCCTAGAAACTAGGGTAAGACTACTGCCCATTTTTTTTCCTCTCTTTAAATACAGATTTAGGGTGGAGAATTTTGTATATATTTATCAAGAACTAATGGATGGTGATAAATCTTTGAGTTAATATTTTCCTATTATGCTGAAAGAGTTTTAGGGATTAATAGTGGCTGCCTTATGTATATTGTTGTTGGGGGCTGTTTGGGTATCTTGGAAAAGGATGTATGAAGTTGTATTAATGTATAGAAGAAGGGTGTGGTGGTTCACCATTGGTGCAAGGGTTGTATGGGCCTACTTTCCGTCAAGTGTTAACTACTGTTTTTAGGGCCTTGATTAGCTGCTGACATTAGCTTAATTGTGACTTATATTGTAGATTAGCATCCAAGAGGGGAGGTTGAATTGTGACAGTGGTATTGGTCAGAAAATAAGGTATGTAGGGCGATTTGATTCCATATTCCTTGGATGGGCCGATCCCAATGGGTATAGAAGGGTGGCAGCTCAGGGGAAAAAGCCTAGCATGGGCCGATCCCGAATTGTGCAATGTTGAGGACCGCATCCCAGGGGTTAAAATGCCTAGCATGGGTCATCCTCTTCTACCACTGATCAGCTGGTCACTTATATCACATGCGTTATAAAGATCATAACATACATAAAGGTAAAGACAAGAATGTAACATACATGACCCCACCAGAGTTAATAGGGGCAGCCTCCTATTCTGATTTATGCACTTATACGTTGATACCTAGTTTCGTTTGAACTCTTATTTTTATATATGTAGTTGCCTTACATATTCAGTACACTTTTTGTACTGACGTCCCTCGCGGGGGACGCTGCATTTCATGCTGCAGGCACAGGTACTCTCGCTAGTAGACCCCCTCAGTAGGAGCATACGACACTCAACTACTTTTGGTGAGCTCCAGGTTGCTTCAGAACTTTACTGAGCCCTTGGTAGACTCATTTTGGTATTGTATCGTAGCTAGGGGTAAGGCGGGGTCTGTTCCGACCTACTCTAAGGGTTTCTATATTTTAGAGGCTTTGTAGACTTATGTATATGGTTCAGTTGCATCTTAACCAGTTGTGGCCTCAATGGCCAAGTCTTGTATATAAGTTTTGGGTCTACTTATGTCGGTTCATATCGTTGTGTCCCTGGCGAACTTGTCACGAACCTTTCATAGTTACATGCATAGTAAGCACAAGTCACATGTTGGTTCTTTCGGGCCGTTAGGGTATCGAGTGCCTGTCCGTCTTAATGGGATTTGAGGCGTGACATTTTTGTACCCCAAGATTCCATAGTTTATTACTACGAACTTAATACACGTTTTGGGTTTAATTATAAATCTTCAAAGTATTCTCGTTCAAAGTTTATTTTGAGTGGAAAAGGACAAGTGTAAGCGAGTTGAAAAGAGGGTAAAAGCTATATTAAAAGTGTGATACTTAATCATTTATTCTTTTTTTAAGATGTCTAATTCATGTGGTGATGAGGAAAGAGCTCGTTGAGAAGCCGAGGTCAAAGGAAGGAACGACTTCACCCTTCAAGCTATGCACCAACAATTTGAGAGATGGACCCTTCAATTTCAAGAGATGAATATTATTATCGAGCAGAATGACACCATAGCTGCAATTAGGAAGGGAGAATGATGTTGTACCGCCAAATAATGTTAGACCCCTAGTTAGAAGGAATGTACCCCATATCCCTTTTGTAAATCCTGAATATGATAATGATGATTTTGATGTTGAATTTAATCTAGAAAGAACAGATAGGAGGGGACAAAGAGGTAGAGTAGAAGATGATAATATAAATAGTATAAAGATGAAGATGCCATCTTTCAAGGGGACAAGGGATCCAGACTTGTACCATGATTGGGAGAGACGAGTTCAAGCCATCTTTGATTACCATAACTACTCTGAGGGTAAGAAAGTTAAACTTGCTGTTGTTGAGTTTCTGATTATGCTGCTTCTTTGGTGGAAAAGCTTGCTAGGGACAGATTATAAGAGGAGCTACCACCTATTGCTACGTGGGAAGAGAGGAAGAGGGTAATGAGGAAGCGATTTATTGGATACTTCCAAAGATATCTACAGTCTCGCCTTCTACACTTGAAGCAAGGCTCCATGTCTAGATTTTAAAATGATTTAAATACAGAAATAGCTAATGTAGTAGAGATACAACAATATGTAACTTTAGATGAGTTAGTTGATTTGTCTATAAAAGTTAAAAAACAAATTAAGAAAAAGCAGGAAAATAACTCATGGAGAAGTCGACCAAACACTATCTCTAATAAGCCATGGTCAACTCAAGAGGGGAAAGCTCCTTCCAAACCTCAAGACGATAGAGGTAAAGGTAAAGTTGAGGAGGGAGGTAAAACCTATAATCCTAAATCTTCTAAACCTTCAAGTTCTATTTAATGTCACAAATGTCATGGAAGTGGGCATATGATGCATGAATGTCCAAGTAGAAGAAACATCATACTTAGAGAGAATGGAGAATATGAGAGTGAAAAAAGTGAGGGGGAAGAAGAAGAGGGAGAAGATGTAAGTGAGGAAGATGATTTGGAACTGCCTAATGATGGTATAATTGGGGTGGTTAGGAGAATTATGACTATCAATTTGGGTAGTGTTGATGAAGGGCAGAGAGAGAATTTGTTTCATACTAGGTGTGGGATAAAAGGGAAGACTTATTCTATGATTATTGATGGGGGGAGTTGTGCAAATGTGGTGAGTTCATACTTGGTGGATAAACTAGGAATTGCATGCATGAAACGCTCTACCCCATATAGGCTCCAATGGTGGAATGATTGTGGAGAAGTAAAAGTAAACAAACAGTGCATGATTTCATTCAATGTTGGTAGGTATGAAGATGAAATTCTTTGTGATGTAGTTCCAATGCAAGCATCTCATGTTTTACTTGGCCGACCTTGGCAGTATGACAGGGATACTACTCATCATGGGAGAAAGAATAGGTATAGTCTTCTGCATAATGGTAAGAAGTATACCATTATCTCCTTCTCAAGTGTTTGAAGCTCAAAAACGATTGAGGGAAACAATGGGAAAAAAAAAGGGAGAGGTAAAAAGTGAGCTTGAGGGAAAAGAAAAAGGCGAAGAGATGGTAAAAAAGAGAGATGGCCGAGAGAAAGAGAGAGAGGGCAGCGATCTAAGTAAAGAGGTAAAAGAGGGTGTGAGTAAAAAAATAAAATGTTTTGGTGAGAGGAAATAGGCTAAGGAAAAGAAAAATGAGGGCCTTTATATAAAAGCCAAAGAGTGTTTGAATGCTAGGAGAGAGGGGCTGCCCATAATACTACTTACTTACAAAGAAGTATTGATTAATTTTGAACAACTAACTCCTTCTTTGCCAAATAGTGTTTCTTCTCTTTTGCAGAATTTTGAAGATGTTTTTCCTGATGACACTCCAAAGGGATTGCCAGCTTTGAGAGGGATTGAGCACCAAATAGACTTTGTGTATGGGTCTCAACTTCCTAATAGGCCTGCCTATAGGAGCACTCCGGAAGACACTTCATGGGAATTGCCTGAAAAATGCAAGTTGTGTGTCTTTCAAACGCCTATAACATGAATAAAGAGTGAATCATAATGCGACATGTGGCAAATTAAGAAAAATATCTTTTACAATTTTTTTTTGTCAAACCCACAGCAACCCCCTCCGCATCATCTTCTTTGAAGCCCCTCCCTACTGCCAACTTAAATTCCACCATTAATACTTTTATGAACTCTCTATTTGTTCTTTTTATTTTTATTATATAAATATTTCATAATCTCTCCCCCCCTTTCTTCCCAAACAATATTCACTAACTTGCATAGCTCAATCCTTTCTTTCCCCCAAAAGTTATCGATTGTTTCCATAATTCTACCACTAACAACATCTTCTCTTCTTCTTCCTCTCTATTTTATCATTAACAAATATGATCAAAACTTGAAATTACCAAGAAATCAAATAGTACAACTCCGTATTTAGTTATTTTTTGCAACTTTGTTCATGGGTTTTGCTTAATCATGTACTTTTAAAAAAAAATCAACCATGGGGATTAATGTTGCTTTAATTATACCATTTTAATTCAACTTATTTTTTACTGGATTTAACAACGAAAGTGAAGGAAGAGGACATTTTCAAGAGGTGAATGAGAGGTGATTATGACAGTGTTGGGGGCAATGGAGGAGAAGCGTTAAGAGGAGAAAAAATAGGGATGAAGAGAGATATTAGAGACCTCTCACACGCTTTTAATGAGTGCACTACATTCACTATGCCAGATCAGCAATGTGTGTCTAATAGACACACTTTGAATATACATTAGGTGTTTAATAGGAAAAAGGCCTTTCTAAGGTGTCTAAACGAAAAAAGCGTGCAAGTTCAAGGGGCTTCTTATGTGTTAAACCTACTAATTATTGTCTTTAGTTACTCATAAAGCGGTCAAGATCCGAATCTATCGTTTTGATTCGTTTTCTCAAGTAAAGGCGTTAGATTTCTTCCATAAATCTATATGTTGTTACTTGGATCGTTTCAAGGCCTTAGAACATCTAATCCTTGGAAATTCGTTGATCTTTCCTTCGAATTTCCCATATCTTTTGTTAGTTTTTTTTGTTTCTTTTCTTTGTGCTTCCGCATTCTAATATTCAATTCTCTATTTGTGATCTCCTTTAACCTTGCTGTTAACAAGTACCATATGAACACATGCTTTACAAGTGACCTATAATGAGAAAGTAAACTACTATGCATATAGATTTACTAATCAGAAGCTTCATATATAACACATGTCGACTAGTAGAACCCACACATGTGACAAGAGAAACTATGACTACAGATGATAGCTTTACAATGTCTACAAAGCCTCAACTTGAATCCATGATTGTACCACTATGAAAATACGTATAGTAAGGACTCAACAATGCACCGAATCAACCTGGAGCTCACCAACAACCACTGAGTATCATCTGCTTCTATTGTGGAGATCTACTAGTTGTGTACATATACCTGCAATATGGAACGCAGTGTCCCCTATAAAGGACGTCAGTACGAAAGAATGTACTGAATATGTAAGGCATAATACAACCATATGTAAAATGAAAGCTCAAGTGAAACCAAATACAAATAGATAAGGATTTGAGACCACCTTTGCTTATACTAGTGGAATCATATATTTTGCATTCTTTTCTTTACTTTTCTGTGCGTTATAATCATTATAAGAAATATGATACAAATGACCAGCTGATCAGTGGTAGAAGAGGATGACCTATGCTAGGCATTCTAACCCGAAGGATGTTGTCCTCATAATTCCACAAATTGGGATTGGCCCAAGCTAGGCTTTCGCCCCTGAGCTGCAACCCTTCTATACCAATTGGGATCGGCCCATGCTAAGCTTTCACCCCTGAGTTGCCACCCTTCTATACCAATTCGAATCGACCCATGCTAGGCATTTTCCCCTGGGCTGCCACCCATAATTATACAGTTTGCTTCACTTAGTTTCTTGAATCTTTGAGATTGTTGTTTTGATGTTTATAAAATCATTGTAGATTGTTCTTTTGATGATCATAACTCTTTTGAGATTGTCGTTTTGGTGGTCATAATCATTGTTGAGATTTGGAATTAGGACCAGTAGTAGAAGACATATGAGTATGGACTTACGATAATAATCATTGTTGAGATTTGGAATTAGGACCAACGTAATACTTAGGAACTGATGTCACTCAATAAGCATTTTGACATCTCAAATTGAAGCACGTATTATGTGAAGACATTTAACATTCAGCTAAGAGATTAACACTCTCTATGGTAAATACTCACAAACTAATATCAAATACAAGGTATACATGAACGTGGAACCAAGGTAGAATGTGGGCAGATTCAACTTAAGGACGGATACATATTCCAAGTAAGTACATATAAAATGTACAATAGAGCAAGTAGGGATCTTGTGAGGTAACATTACAGTCTAACACAACAGGAGTAATAACCAATAAAGGGAATATATGAACATGTGAAAAGATGACATATATGATGGAATAGACAATTGAAGCAAGACGACAAGATATGGGCAGATTGCATATCCAACATATAAGCATATGTACCATGTGTAATCTAGGATCATTTTAATTTATATAAGAAGAATACGTGCCAAGGGTTAGCACTTTGACGATATGTACCATGTGTAAACCTTGCATGATAATACTTGGTAGAGTTAGCATGTAGATTTAGTAATAAACTCCTATTAGCATGTACATCACTTTAATGCTCTAGGGAGTAGGATCTACAACTATGGACCATTCACTACCGAGGGCACTTAGAAAGCTTACTTTATAATACAAGTGTTGGATTCATGCCAAGGAAATAGGAAATCGAATAACCTTACATACCTTGCTATACAATTCAATTTTTTTTTACTTAAGCTCCTACCGTTCAAATTAATGATCTACAATAAAATAAGTTACAAGACTAGTATTAGTAGCTCATCAATTAATTTGAGCTATTTGATCTCACCAAAATAGTAACCAAGCAGTAAGCATGCAACTTATCTAGCCAATGTTTTCATTCCTTCCCTTTCCCTTTAATCACATTTGTATACTGTACAACCTTCGTATCAGGTCCTCCCCAAAACTCCCTGCAATATTAAGTCCTTTAAGGTCTCCATAACTTCCCGGCATATCCAGTCACATCCCTTATCATATAATACATAAAATAATCCTTAAATATAATAATGTAACAGAATAAATATGAATTATGGTTTCTAATCACCAGCACTTGAAGAGCTAACATTACTTTTAAAGTGCTCAAACAAGCTCATAACTGAATTTAAAGAGGACTCCCCTCCATGGTTGTCCCAACGTGCGCTAATCACCGTAACATCCTCCCCAATTTTACACCATGTAAAAGGAACAATTTCCAACTCACTAACACATACCAAGTGTCCTAATTAACTCAAGCACAAGAGAGAGAATATTGCAGTAGCTTACCTTGCTGGACAAAACTACCACTTTCTAAGACTTGGATTCTTCAAGGTAAAGGTTGTCCTCCTTATCTTGTCTTAAATTATACCTTCCAATAGCTTGAACTCCCTAATATTCAAGAACCCTAATAGTATTTATTGGCTGTTGTATGAAACTAAGAGGGAGAAGAGAGAAAGCTCTAGAAATCTGATTTTTTTGTCAAAGTAAGAATGGTTGGGAAAAGCTGATATCAATCCCTTTTAAAGTTACCTGCTTTGGCCGACTTTCTCACTCATTTTGGGACATAATTTGTCAAATAGGTGATCCACCTACTTGGACTTTTCACTTGGGCCCTTTTGGACTTAAGAACATTGGGCCTGGCTATCCATTTTTTTAGTAGGTGATGCACCTACTTGGTCCTTTGGGCTGGTCAATAAGTCAAAGTAGGTGATGCACCTACTTGTCACCTACTAGCTTAGTGTAGTTATTAAGCAGGCACCTCAATATTTTATTCCATTTCTAGACTTTAATACCTTTAACCTAACTTAAAACTAATATACACTTTGTCACTTTAAACTTTAGACACAAATACCACCTAATTAATGATCTCAAGTGTATCTACTTCAATCGACGTCAACTTAATCGGGTCGCATCAAAATCTACTGACAGATCGCTTTAAACCTATTCTATTGTCACTAGTTGTATAGGAAACAGAGTCCATAACTATACCACAAGGCAAATTATAAGTGTCATGTAAATAGAACTAGAACACGTAGTAAATGGGGTGTTACATCCTCCCCCTTTGTGATCATTTGTCCTCGAATGATAGGTGCACCTGATAGTTCGGTTAATCTTGAAATTTCATATAGAGATTTGCAAGAGTTCCCATTGTAAATAGGACCATCCAAAATCCATAGACTAACCTAAAACACGTATAGAAAAGTCTAGCATGACGTCTCAATAGATATGGTTCATGAAATAATAATACGACAAATTAAACTTTCTTGACCATGTAATTCACTGAAGATACACAAGTAGAACTCATATAAATAAGGACTTTAATATATCTAAACACATGACATGAAAATGACATATCAAATTAACAAATGCTAGTAGGATTTATGATCATATTAGGGGACCATATGATCTCAGATCCTTATGTTAATGTTTAGAATGAGGAGGGGTATTTAGGATCTTTACCATCTTCTATTACCAAGTATCTTATGTTATATTATATTCCTTCCACAATACTTCAATGAAGGTTACACCATTTGAGCTTAGCTTCCGGGTCTTAACAATCAAGAATAACTATAGTATCTCCCAAAATTTTTGTATATGGAACGGACACATAAAATCATAGGCCTAACCTATCGGGGCCCTACTTCCCTTCACTTTTCTCTCATGACGCTTTCCAGAGGTAAGTCTTCTAAGAACGCATAGCTGTTAATATAAACTCTAAAGTTTTATGCCACACCTTTGAATAAGGCATTATGCTAAGTTATTTATCTATGGTTGTGACAAAATTTACATATATACCCAACCTTTTCTGGTCAAAATCATCACTACATCATGATACAAGGAAATATTTCACCAAAATTTTCAAAACTCAAGTCAATAAGCATAGAGTGACATAGAATACAGATAAATAAGTCACACTGAGCATAACACATAGGTAGACTAGCACAAAAGGGAGCACATACTTTACGAGCATTAAGTTATAGAAATATGTGGTGTACGCTCGCATATAAACTATAGGGTAGTGTGTGAGCGAATGAGCTATAAGGAATGTATGTAGGTAATGGAGTACATGAGCACATGATGCATGAGTTCTAAAGATACAAAATATATAATATGCAAGCAAGTAGACTATAAGACATGTAGACATAAAAGAATATGAACTACGGAACACAAATCACACTGAGAAAGCATGTTATATCGTCTGGATAGCTGGACTATCATGTCAATGAGTACATATATGAAATATGAGCAAGTGAGCACATGAGGCATGGCCAGAAAACCTATAAGGCCTGTAATGTTTAAGCAAGTAGGCTACGAGGGATGCAAAATATATAGAAATGGTCATATGATCAATTAGCCTGCAGTACCGCAAAATATGGACCAGTGACATGAGAAAAGTAACCAGTGTAATAAATAACATGTAGGGAAAAGGTCCTACAAAAACATATAGCAATAAACAAGGGTGCTCCGAAGCATATAACACTTACATGCAAGCATTCTATGACATTAGGTAACCTTTGAGAAGGTAATCCACAAAGGGAAAATGACATACAAATAGATAAGTTATAGAACATGCAGCATGTATAATTATATAACAAACCATCTTTGGAAACTATGAGATATCCTATAGAACCACTCTACCATAATAAGGGCAGCACACTGTCCTAAGCATTAAGTCACGGGTGGGATAGTTCTGCTTACGTTCCTTATTCACCTTAAAGCACATAAAATTCATTTCCCCATCTACTCTCTTCAATCTCCTAAGAATTCTTATAGGTGTTCAGCTATTGGGACTTGGCTTCCATCTAGGTCAATATAAATACTATAGTTAAGATAGAAAGAGAAAATCCTCAGTAGTTCATATTTTAGAGTAGGAGGTCGAGGTCAACTTTGCCTTCATTAATATCTTGTGTTATATCACACTCTATGCATGGTGCCCTTTGAAGGTCGAAATAGAAAATAAATAGTGACGCTTGAGCGCACCATAAAACATGAACTCGAATAACATGTGAATGTCAGGTACCTATAAAGTTATATCATTATTCATAATGGCTTAGAATTAGCTGCTTTGGCTTAACAAGTTAATGTTTGGCCATACCAATATATTTGCTTTTTTCATAACAAGTGAGGGTGCTCTGACTCTTTTCCCATGCAATATAGCAAATAAGAACAACTAGCATATGATCAATTTATCCTCTTCCTTAACTGGGCTATGACAGACGAATTACTGTAGGCATATATTAAATAAACCTTGTAGTAGCTCTATTCAATTTGATGGAGGTTTATACATGTGTATAATGCTCTACTTCTATTTTGTACTAATGATGTGGATGACTAGGCGCATGTATCTTCTATCTAGTCAACCTTTCTATTCACCTCTTTTTTTCTTGTTGTTATCTGATGTTTGCGTAATAAAGACACAACTTTCGATGCAAGTGTCTATGATCGTACAGTAGTTTAGTAACCCCACCAAGGGTTGGGATCGTCCCAAGAGCATGGTTTTTGAAAATTTATAGAAAAATAAAATTTCGCTCTAACTAGTCATAGCTAAAGACATTAATGAGTAAAAACATTGTAAATTAGAGGGGGACACAATAGTGTTAACTAACAATGAGTTAATTTTGTCACAAGTAAGGTAAAAACAACAAAATCAACATGGGTTTCTAAGCAATGAGAGGGTATCCTTGGGATTTTACGAGAATATGGGTTAAGCTAGATTATTCGGTACATACTTTCAATAGAAGATTCATAGAGTAATTGTGACTAGGCTAAGCTTTAAGGGGATAAGCTCTCTCTCGACCAACTTACCACGTTTCAAATGCGTTCCTCTCGGACACCCACTTGCCGCATGAAGACCAGCTTATGCCTTAACCCACTCACTCTCTCGAGCTGAGTGTGTGGACATGGGACTAGGGTTCACTCTCTCGAGTTGAACCTCATGTCGACCCACTCACACTGGCCATTAATCTAGTGGTCTTAGTTAGACGACCTCTCTCTCGAGCAAGAGGAAAACAAATAAATAAACTTGTATTTGCAAATACAAATTCATTAAATTCATCCATGACCACTAAACAAAATCACAATTAAACTATGATTAAACTATCAGCAAGCAAGACCCAACAATTATCTTAACCCACATTCGCTAAATCACACCCAAGAATTGGGGTTTTTAGCCACACATCAAGAGATAGAAATTTATACCTAAATGAGCTTGCATTCAAATGGGTATGAAGATTTAAGTCTTGTTACAAAGCAAGAATGAAGAATCCAAGAGACCCAAGTCCAAATCCTTGGAGATGAAACCCTTTTTTGAAACTTCAAGTCTTCAAAACACTCTCAAACTTAGAGAAAAAATATCAAAAAGTATTATTTTATATGTAAATTATAATAATTGTTCGACTCTTAAAATTATAACTCTAACTAGTATTTATAGTTTTCACAGATTTATGTTGCAATGGATCATTCGGCGTTGTTAGTCAAAATCGCCGATCAACTCGGCGATTCACCTTTTGGTGTAGTTCATCGCCGTCTTGCACATCCTTCTGCATCTTCGTGCTCTGGGTCATTGGGCGACATGGTACTGTTTCACGGAACTTCTCGGTGATACGCCGACCGGACCTTTTCACTGACGATTTGCTCATTTCCTTCAGGGCACAACACACTGGAATAAAAGGCGAATATGTAATCTATTGGCGATTCTCCGAATGGGTTAGGTGATACGCAGATCTTCATTTCTTCGTTCTTTTAGCTTCTTTTGCTCTTTTTTCCTCGATAGTGTCCATGCTTTCCCTCAAACTTCAAATACCTGAAACTTAAAGGTTTTCATCAGGTATTGAGATAAAACATGCATTTGAGTACACTAATATCATAAAAATATAGCCCTAAATGAGTCCAAATCGTGGACTCATCTACACCCCCAGCTTAAAGTTTTGCTTTTCCTCAAGCAAACTCAAGTTCAGTCGTTCAAAAAGGGTGTCTTGAACAGTGCTACACAAGACTCGATCATGAATGCACACAACAAGACTCAATTTAGTAATTCAAAGATCAATTGCGTACTTCAAGGATTCAGGTAGCGACTCACCAATATCAAAGAATCTCATGCTCACAATACTTGCCTCAAATGCAAGTTCAAGCTTAACGAAAGTGTTCGACTGCCCTTACAAAAAGAATGATCCCATATTCCCACTTCATTGTTTACTCATTTAAAGTTCCGCAATCAATTTCAACGCTAACTCTCTCAAAGACGAAAACAATGCATGCTTTCACCCATAGGTTCGCCTGTATTTTCCAATCGATATTTGTTTCAGCTTGCTCAAGATCAAAATGGTATTTTTATGACTTGTAATGGGGCTGAGTGCAAAGGTATGGTCATTAAGGCTTAGTGGCTTTCATCCTCATGAGATGTGGTATTCACAACACTCCCCTTCCTTTTCCTTCATCATTTTTGCTAGTGCTCTTATGTCATCCCATTATTCACTTCCCATGGATTGTTTGGAATCCCCATTTCTTTGGAACTTTATTCCATAAATTTCTTTTTCATTCTTTTTCTCTTCTTTTAATTCTCTCTTTATTTTATATGGAGGGGTTCAATTTTTCTCAACACCACAGGTTAAGGGAGACTTTTCTTGCACTTCTTGACTTTCCCTTCTCTTTTCACCCTACCCCCAACTTAGGCCATTTGGCCTAAGTTGGCTATTCAATTAACCAGAACTCAAGAGTATTATAGGTAGTGGATTAAGAAAGGTTTAGTGTTCATCAAGCTTTTTCCGAAGAAAGGTCAGGCTAAAGGGGTGTTCAACAGAGGTTCAAACATGCTCACAAGGTAGGCCAAAAAGAGGTATATGCCAAATTGGTTCACACTCTTTAAATCGCCTAAGATCACATCAAGAGCTAGTCTTACTTAGTCGATCGGACCAACGGGCCAAATTCTAAGATCTATCATGCATGTTTCCAAGTAAGCTCATCACACTTGGCATCGACACTATAGTCAAACAAGACTCCACACATCTGCTAGTGTGTAAAAGTCATTAAAAGAGACTCCATTCGATACTAGGCTAGTCAAAACGAGATGCAAAGAGTTCACATATTGTCTATACAACTTCATTTGGCCTCACCATAGTCGTGCATTCATGTTCGTTCGATTGAGAGCACTATTCAGGTTATCGATATTGATCGGGACCAAGACTTAAATTTTGCAAAAGAACAACCACATTCATCACACAAGAGGTGGCAAAAAATTTTGGATGGATCAAAATCATTTTTCAGTTAAAAATAAAAAGAGCTACAAGCTCAAACATCCACATAATGCAGTAATCTCACAACATAAGCGCACAACCCGAATATAAACAGAATACGAACATGGGTAGCACACAAAGGTGGGCCTCACCCCACCACAATTAAAAGCATTTGCCTCAGATGCACATGACAAAATATCCAAAATGACAATTAAAGAAAGATAGAGAGGGAGGTAAACAAGGGATCCTGTCTAAGGAGTTGCTCAATCTATCTGGGCATCAGTGCCTGGAGTGTTGTCATTCTACTTCTGGTTCTCTTTTTCTTTTCGCTCTGCTTCAGCTTCTACAGCGATATTAGCCTCGATCATATTGTCTAACTCGTGAGCTACCACAAAGGCGTGTATCACATTCCTGAACCCTCGAGCCCATGAAGGGACATTAGGATTGATGGGCATTCTCTTCCTCAAACTGGTTGTCTTGTTCTCACTCCTTGCAGTTCTTCTAAACTTTTGTGCTCTTATGTGTCTGGGTGTTATGTTTCTTCCTGCAACTTTTGGTCTGGACATGTCTTCAAAGATTTGAGATAATGTTAGAACATATTTGTCAACCAAAACAATGACATTCAACTGCAGAAAGACTAGATAGTCCATTCGGTGTGCCGCCGATTACCTTCAGCGAGCCACAAAAAATCCACCGAAGGTCACAGTGCAGAAGGAGTTAGGCTTGCAGACAAAGGGCGAACAAGAAGACTTTATGTAACAACCCGTATTTTACGTGTACAAGTCCTACACATATGGAACTTGATTTAGCTTGGTGGTATAAGTAATGAACTTTGATTTCTTAGATGAATGGTGACAATAAAGAAGATATAAGGGTAACTCCCGTACATTGCAATATTGCACGATCGAGTGAACGTCAAATTTTATAAGTATTTAAATTCTGGATCGAAAGGGCTATATGTAAATCTAAAAGTTAAGGTGATCAAGTGTATATACGTTTTGAGTTAAACTAAAGAGATTACGCTCGAAAAATGAATAAAAGAATTGAGGTGTTTGTTAGACATATAGCTAGCAGGTGTCACTTACTTGCTTAGCTCAAATGGGCTAGGTAGATGGGGAAGATTAGTTCATGCATTAGTGGGCTCACTTGAGGCCCAAATTAAATAAAAAGGAAAAGGGAATGGAGATGAGGCCTCACACCAATCTGTCCAAGTCCAACTACTTGAGCCAAATAAAGACTAAGGCCCAAATTAAGGGTATAATTCTGGCCCATGACTATTAATTAGAAAGGGGAAAGATTGCAGCCCAAGATGAGTATATAAAAGGCCCATTTTGTGTATATATAATTCCAAGCAGGTGCATCACCTACTTGGACCAATTTGACAAATTAGTGGCTGATATTAAAACTTAAGAGGTGGGGAAACGTAAGACCTTTATAATCCCCAAGTTGCTGGCCATTTCCTCACTTTTAAGAATAGATAAAAATTAGATTTCTTTCTAAGCTTCTCCTCTCTCTTTCAAAGCATAGCAGCAGCCACAAGTTTCCTAGGGATCTTGGATAAACCCAAGCCCTTGCAAGGTAAGATAAGTGAAATTACTAATGGATTTAGCCTAATTTTCTCATGGAATGCTAGATAAACATGTTAATTAGTTAAGAACAAGTAGAGGACTGAATTTGTCAAAAGTTTAATTACTCACTTTCCTTTGTTATTGAGAGGCTGTTTCTTTGGCCTATGTGAAGGGAAGCTCAAGTTATTGAAGAGTTCAAATTAAAAAGAAAAACGAGGTTATAAGAATTAAGGTGACTGACTGCCCTATCTTTATCTTCCCTAAACACGAGTCTAAGTATGATATTTTTAGTGTATTGTTGATAAGAACTCGTGGGATGATGATGGGAAACTATGGTTTCACGTCCTCTATTGTATGTTGGATTGTTAGGACTGTTTTTGGGATAGGTTGATTTATAAACATATTGGGGACAACTTGGTTGATATCTGGAAAGGGTGTAAATTGATGATATTGAAATATAGTTGTGTAGTGCACAAATGCAATAAAAGAAGGTGGGGATTGAAAGAACAACCTTAGTTTGGTAATTACGGGTTTGCTGCCCGAGCATTATTGTTGAGTGAGATTGGACTGCCTAAGCATGTTTAGTAACTACTAATACTAGTTTATCACCTACTCTATTGTAGATAAGTATTTGAAAACAAAGGAAGGTACTTCAAGGTAACTACAAGGTGGTACAGCAAGGTATGTAAGGCTTTTCGATTTCCTACTAATTGGCATGAAATCTAGACTCGTCCTCGACACATAGTGGCAGCCTACCAGCTCCAACATGACTTATGACCTTGTTCTCACTCTTTAACATGTCTACACGTTCCAATACATGTTCATTGTCAAATATGTACATATACATTGAATACCCTGCATGAGTTCTCCTTTTAACTAAATAAGGTCCATATGTTATTTCAGCTTCTATACATTTCACTAATTGTGTAACTACTCTCTACTTTGTTATCCTTGCATTATATGATTATTACATGTCACTTGTTGACTACATAGTCCCACAACTCAAAAATGCTATGACCACCAAAAGAATCATCTCAAATGTTAATGGAAAGATATTAAATGAGTCTGCTTATTGATGGGTGGTATCCCAGGGGTGGAAGAATCACCTAGCATGGGTCGATCCCAATATTACGGGTGGTATCCCAGGGGTTAAAGGAAAGCCTAGCA
The DNA here is from genome assembly GCF_900185275.1 of Solanum verrucosum. NCBI lineage: Eukaryota > Viridiplantae > Streptophyta > Magnoliopsida > Solanales > Solanaceae > Solanum > Solanum verrucosum. Next base: position 173,078 of record NW_026019752.1, read on the forward strand.
TGGGTCAATCCCAATTTATATGTCTACCACTGATCAGCTGGTCATTTGTATTATATAGTATGCACAGAGTGTAAAGTAAAGAATGATAAAGTAAAGAAAAGAATGTAAAGTACCTGATTCCATAATATGAGAAAAGGTGGTCTTGTATTCTTACATTGGTATATGATTTCATTTGAGTTCTTATTTCACATACAGTACTTTATGCCTTACATACTCAGTACATTCTCCCGTACTGACGTCTCTCTCGGGGGACCTGCAATTCATGTTGCAGGTACGGGAGCTAGTAGATCTCCCCAGTAGGAGAACAGGACATCCAACAGCTATTGGTGAGCTCCAGGTTGATTCGGAGCTTTCCGAGTCTATAGCATGTATTTTGGTATTGTATAGTAGTTGAGTGTAAGGCGGGGCTTGTCCCGACCTTAACCCCATAATATTTTATCATTTAGAGGCTTTGTAGACTATGTATAGTGAAGTGTGGTTGTGCCTCGTGTCTTAGACATCATGGTCCCAACGGCCAAGTCATGTGCACTTTCTTTTGATTTGTGAATACTGTCTACTTTCATGAAAACATATTATCCACTATGGCAGCACCTTTAAATGTTCATAGATAGAGCATGATTATAGGTTCGTCCTCCCGAGCCTTTTCGGCAATGGGTGCCGGTCCGCCTTAATGGGATTTTGGGCGTGACAAAAGTGGTATCAGAGCAGGTCATCCTAGGGAGTCTACAAAGCCGTGTCTATGTAGAGTCTTTCTTATGGATGTGTTGTGCACCACATTTATAAACAGGAGGCTACGTGGCATTTAGGAGTTGTCCCTTTCTTTTCATTCTTTAGATCATGCCATAGCGCCAAATGTTGTAGGTGGACCATGCTTAACCTCTTAATTGTTTTGTTATAGTACAAATGCCGCAGAAAAGGAAAAGTAAAAGCAAAGGAAAGCAAGTAGAAGTGGCGGCTGGAGAGGCCAGCCAGACTACCCCAGGTGAGTCTCCATCACAAACATTCCCAACTCCTCCATTTCCAGAAGAGTTGAGAAGGGATGGAGTTCCCCTAGAACCACCTATAGATGCTACCGTGCAAGATTTGAGGAATGCGGTTCAATTATTGACTCGTATAGTTGCTGGCCAAGGTCAAAGGCAAGAAGGCCCAGTTACGGGTATTGGTGGTGCAGATAGGGCAGCTAGCACGCGGATACGTGATTTCCTTAATTTGGACCCTCCATCATTCTGGGTCAGATCCTAATGAAGATCGGCAAGACTTTATTGATCAAATCCAACGAACTTTGGATGTTACGCACGTGAGTGGTAAAGAAGCTGTTGAGCTAGCAACCTATAGATTAAAGGGTGTGGCTATATTATGGTATGAAACTTGGAAGCAATCTAAGAGTATAGATTCACCTCTAGCTACTTGGAAAGAATTTAAAAAGGCATTTCTTGATCATTATTTTCCATTGGAGATTCGAGAGGCCCGCGCAGATCAGTTCTTAAATCTTCACCAAGGAGGTATGAGCGTAAGAGAGTACAGTCTCCAATTTAATTCCATGTCCAGGTATGCTCCCAATGTAACTACTACGGAGGATAAATTCATCGATAGGTGGATAGATTGGATTTGTATCTGGTTAGAGATTGTACTATTGCTTCTTTAAATAAAGACATGGATATGTCAAGGATGCAAGCTTTTGCACAGAAATTGGAGGATCAAAAGCAGAGAAGAAGAGCGCAAGAGCCAGAAAGGGGGCAGTCTAAGAGGGCTAGGTCTACCGGGAAGTTTACACCACCTCAAGGTGAGTTTAAGCCTCGGTTTTCTAATAGAGCAGCTAGGCCGTCATTTCCCTACTCTACAGCTAGCGCTCCACCTCAATTTCAAGGGCCGAGAGGCAATCAGTTTAGGTAAAAGAGAGAGAGCCAAGGTTCACGGACAGTAGGATATCCAGAGCAGGGCAGTACAAGCCAATCAATGCCTCCTAGGCAGCCTTGTAAACAATGTGGGAGGAGTCATCTAGGTATATGTCGTATTGGAACAGATGCATGTTATTGGTGTGGTATGCTAGGGCACCTAATGAGAGATTGCCCTAAATGGCACATGGGTGATATAGCACAACATACTGGATCATCTGTTGCATCGTCATCATCTGTGCCTCCTTTAAGTAGAGGTCTACAGGTTCCTACAGGTCGTGGTAGAGGTGTTAGTGGAGCAGCTAGTTCTAGCAGAGTCCAAAATCGCACATATGCTCTAGGGAGTCGATAGAACTTGGAGGCTTCACCTGATGTAGTAACAGGTACATTGTTCATCTTTTCACATAATGTATATGCGTTAATTGATCCTGGTTCCACACAATCGTATATCACTCCACTAGTTGCTGGGAAGCTTAAAAAAACACCAAAATTATTGAATAAACCATTTGAAGTGTCTACACCAACCGGTGAGTCTATTATAGCAAGAAGGGTTTATCGTAACTGCATAGTAATTGTTCGTGATCGTGATACATTGGCTGACCTAATTGAACAGGAAATGTTTGAATTTGATGTTATAATGGGTATGGATTGGTTGGCTTCTTGTTGTGCTACGGTGGATTGCCGAAGTAAGAGAGTGCACTTTCACTTTCCAAATGAGGCAGTCCTTGAATGGGAAGGCAATGTTGCAGCGCCAATGTCGCCGAGTTTTATAGACTCTAATGCAAAATGGTATTGAGTCCAACGGTGGTCTAGTTTAGAGTCGCCAAACCGTTTGTCGATTCGCTTAATTGACCTGTTGATCACCAATCTGCACTTTTCATTCACTGTCCACACTTCCATCTGCACAATCAACACATCGTTATTTATAAAAGCAAACAAAAGCATTTAAAACCTTGGGTTGCTTCCTAAGAAGAGCCTTATTTAAAGTCGTCGCACGACGCAACTCCTCACTCAAGTTCCATTAGCGAGGTTTGCCTCATTAGCGAGGTTTGCCTCATTTGCATGAGGCCACCACTCTTTTGGCTCTGCGTAGAGAAAAGATAGCACTTGGTCCATTTGGGACTTTTGTCATCATTCACACTCATTCTTCCTGTTTGAACAAAGAAAAACCTAAACTAAAAATTAAGTTAGTAAACTAGAACTAAGAAGAACAAAAATTCTACTAATTTAAAAATTCTCAAATGACACCACTCCCCGGCAGCGACGCCATTTTGATGTTTGCGTAATCAAGACACAACTTCCGATGCAAGTGTCTACGTTCGTGCAATAGTTTAATAACCCAACCAAGGGTTGGGATCGTCCTGAGAGTGGTTTTGAGAATTTATAGAAAAATAAAATTTTGTTCTAACTAGTTGTAGATAAAGACATTAACGAGTAAAAACATTGTAAATTAGAGGGGGGACACAAGAGTGTCAACTAACAATGAGGAAATTTTGTCACAAGTAAGGTAAACACAGCAAAATCAACAAAGGTTTCTAAGCAATTAGAGGGGATCACTGGGATGTGACGGGAATACGGGTTAAGCTAGATTATTGGGTACATGCTTTCGATAGAAGATTCATAGAGTAATTGTGACTAGGCTAAGCTTTAAGGGGGATAAACTCTCTCTCGAGCAACTTACCCCGTTTCAAATGTGTTTCACTCGGACACCCACTTGCCGCATGAAGACCAGCCTACGCCTTAACCCAACTCACTCTCTCGAGCTGAGTGTGTGGACATGGGGCTAGGGTTCACTCTCTCGAGCTGAGCCTCATATCGACCCACTCACACTGGCCATCTATCTAGTGGTCTTAGTTTTACGACCTCTATCTAGAGCAAGCGGAAAACACATAAATAAACTTGTATTTGCAACTACAAATTCATTAAATTCATCCACAACCACTAATATGTAGCTTCTCATTAGTAAATCTATCTGCATAGTAGTTCACTGTCTCATCATAGATCACTTGTAAAGCATTTGTTCATATAGTACTTGTCTGCCTCACCTTGGGTTGCGGTATGACAAAAATGGTATTAGAGTAGTTCATCCTAGGGAGTCAACAAAGCTGTGTCTAGTAGAACCTTACTTATGAATGTGTTGCACGCTACATTTATAATTAGGGGGTTGCTTGGACATTTAGGAAATGTTACCTTCCTTCATAATCCATATCGTGCGATAGAGCGAAGTTAAGAAGTCAATTTCCACTTGTACCTGATCATGTCATTTTATTATGCTTACTATGGTTAAGGTTAACAGTAGCTAAAGTGTCCACATGTAACATACAGAAAAGGATCTTAAGTTACCAAAATTTAGACTATATAGAGCTCATTTTATTCGACCGTCTCACTCCACATGGTATGTAAAGGCTTTTACGTTATTTGCATCTAAAATTGCATTTGTTCCATTTGTATCATGTTGGTTCAATTGAGAAAGATATAGTATATGCTTAAAAATGATTGGTTACCTAGTTACATATATGAGTTGTAGCATTTCAGGCACATCTTCTTAGGAGGATGTAACCAACTCTTGAGTTCTATGTTCCTCCATACTTATAGGATCTATTCCTATATAGAACAGTTGTTCATAGTGTGTGATATACATAGAATTTTCAGTGTTACCCATGTTCTCGAAATTGATGTTGTTGAACCAGTTTATTTTAGTTGGAAAAAGGCAGTGGCACAATCTGATAAGTGGATGTATAAGTGCAATAGTGTTACTACAGATCCCCTAATTGGCTGACAAGGCCTAAATTCTCACCATATATCATCCCGAGTAAGTTAATATTTGGCTTTTATATGGTATGTGCGTTAACCCCGAATAAGTACTAATAACATTTGTATTCTTTTCATGGTTATAAAACTTAGGGATAAGTGTGCCAATTTTTGCAAATGATATATGTATGGTAGTTCTTATATTGATCTATGTGTTGGCTATAGAGATTTGGTATGTGACTAAAGGGTAAGGTTAACAAAAGGAAAATTGATTGGTTCGAGATCAGTTGTGATTAGTCAGGTTGTACATAGTGGGATTAGAGTACATGAAGCTACACGTTTTGATTAAACGGTAATTGTTAGATAGGAAGCATGTGAGAATGAAGCTTGAATGACACGGGCCGAATATGTAAGTAGAGCTTCTAGTTAGAAAGAGATGGGATATGTCAAATTCCATGAACATAGGAGTAGGGGTGATATGAGGATGCTATAGAGGAGTGAGATAGGTGGTTATGAAAGAGTGATTGCTAAGTGTATGAGGCAAGAAAATGGTTTCAACTCTTCAACCCTAACGAGTTATAATGGTGCACCTGGGAACAACTTTGTGAACCTTTGTTAGACAGAGAAGTCAATTTAGTATTGATTCAAGTCTTGATATTTGGTCTTGATAACAACAAGAAAAAAAAGAGTTTACTTTCAGGTTAACTAGATAGAAGATATATGGGCCTAGTTCATCCACATCATTAGTACAAAAGAGAAGTGTAGCATTACATATATATAGACTTCCATCAAATTGAATAAAGTTATTACCGGATTAATTTAATATATGCCAGCAGTAATTCGTCAGTCCTAGTCTAGTTAAGGGAGAGGAAAAATTGATCATATGCTAGTTGTTCTTATTTGCTATCTTACATGGGAAAAGAGTCGGAGCACTCTCACTTGTTATAAAAAAAAAGGAAATCTATTAGTATGGCCAGACCTATATAGTTAAGCTTAAATCGGCAAACTCTAAGATGTTATGAATCATGATATAACATTATAGTGCATTCAAGCTTCACTATTTATTTTCTATTATGACCTTTAGCACATGACATTGAGTGTGACGTAACACAAACGAGTAATGAAGGTAAATTTGACCTCAACCTCCTACTCCAAAACATGAACTATTGAGGATCTTTCTTTTCTATCTTAAATAGAGTATTTATATTAACCTAGAAGGAAGCCAAGTTCCAATAGCAGAACAACTATAAGAATTCATAAGAGGTTGAAGAGAGTAGATGGGTAAAAATTGTATGTGTTTTGGGGTAAGGACTATGAGCAGAACTATCCCACATGTGACTTAATGCTTAAGACAGTGTGTTTGACCTTAACGTGGTAGAGTGGTTCTATAGGATATCTCATAGATTCCAATGATGGTTTGTTATATAATAATACATGTTACATGTTCTATAACTTATCTATTTATATGTCATTTTCCCTTTGTGGATTTCTTTCTCACAGGTTACCTAATGTCATAGAATGCTTGCATGTAAGTGTTATCCGCTTCAGAGTACCCTTGTTTATTTCTATTTATTTTTGTAGGACCTTACCCTACATGTTATTTAATGCACTAGTTACTTTCCTCATGTCACTTGTACATATTGTGTGGGTACTGCAGACTAATTGATCATATGACTATTTCTATATATTTTACATGCCTCGTAACCTACTTGCTTAAACATTACAGGACTTATAGCTTTTCTGGCCATGTGTTATGTGCTCAGTTGCTCATATTTTGTATGTGTACTCATTGACATGTTAGTCCACCTATCCATGCAATATAAAACACTTGCTCAATGTGATTTGTGTTCCATAGTTCATTTTCTTTTATGTCTACATGTCTTATAGTCTACTTACTTACATATTATATATTTCGTATCTTTAGTACTCATACATCATGTGCTCATCAAGTACATTTCCTACATGCCTTACAACTCAGTTGCTCATATTTTGTATGTGTACTCATTGACATGTTAGTCCACCTATCCATGCAATATAAAACACTTGCTCAATGTGATTTGTGTTCCGTAGTTCATTTTCTTTTATGTCTACATGTCTTATAGTCTACTTACTTACATATTATATATTTCGTATCTTTAGTACTCATACATCATGTGCTCATCAAGTACATTTCCTACATGCCTTACAACTCATTCACACGTTTCCCTATGAACCATATGTGCGTACACCATACATTTCTATAGCATAATGCCCGTGTATTATGCGCTCCCTTTTGTGGTAATCTACCTATGTGTCATACCCAATGTGACTTATTTATATGTATACTATGGCCCTCTCTATTATTTATGATGTATTCTAGGTATAACATATCTTGGGATCTTAGGTACATATATAAATTATATTAAAGAAATATCAAGATTAAAACACTTAGCCAAAGAATATTACAATAAAATCTTTAGCAAAAATTAATTATAAAAAGATGAATTCCGCACCCCCCAAAAATAGTATCAGAGCTATGGATAAAAGAAAGATTGTTAGAAGAAAATTAAGAAAAATTAGAAAGAAATTAAACAAATTATACCCAAAATATTGTGTAACATTACTAAAACTAATAATGATAAATTAGAACAATTGATAAATAATATATCTAAAATAGAATATAAATATATTCAATATTTAAAATTACAATGAATAACGAATACAGACAACAACTTACTGAAAAAATCGTAGCAAAACAGCTAGAATTAAGACAGAGGCAAAATAGACTTAACAATAATATATTTGCACGAACTTGTAAAAAATCTATAGTAGCACAGAGAAAAACTATTTTGTATCTACAAATACAAATAGAAAATTTAGAGTATAAACTTCAACACAATTTATAAATGAACAAAGAAGAATATGCAATAGATGAAAAAACATATGAGATTTACGATGGATTAAAAATAAAGATAGTATTTTCTAATCTAGGAAGAAGATATAAGAAAATAGGTGACAATCTAAGTTTAATGTTAGAAAAAGAAACAGTAAAATTAGAAAATAGTTTAACTGCCATGGTAAGAATACCAAAAGAAAATGAAGAGATAGATAGACAAAAAGAAATTGAAAAATAAAACATCAGGCAAAACAAGTAGAAGAAATAAAAAACACTAAAAATATTAGAATTAGAAAAAGAACTAGCAATGTTAAAAGAAATGTATGCAATGATCTAGAAGAAAACCAAGATAATCTACCTGAAATAGGAACTGATGAAATAAATAATAATGATCTAGAAGACAACATTCAGAAACAAGCGAAACATATACGGAACTTTTAGCAAACATAGATACAAAGAATCTAGAAGTAAATACAGGAGACGTAGACATGAATGAAAAACCTAGTACATCAGGAGTAAAAGATCCAAAAAATTTAAAATTCTAAAATATTATAATGCAAACTATGAACAATATGATAGAGAAAAAACTATATGGGATAAAGGATTGAATAAAAAATGGACACATAAACCAATAACTGAACAACATAATTTTTTAGATTTAGACTGTATAGCAGATATAAATAAAACAATCCAATTATGAATGGGATATATATCAAAACAATTAATAGATTACAAAACAGGAATGACAGAAACACCAGGATATATAGAAAGAACACTTATAGGAACAGTAAAATTATGACTACAAAATTTATCAGATGAAAGTTTAAAAACTTTAAGAAGTAATAAAATTGATGGTGAATTAGCTACTACAACTATGAAAATATTATATAAATACGAAAAAGCTATAAGAAATGAATTTAGTAGTATGACAACAGAAGTAACAGAACAAAATAAAGAAAAAATCATAAACAGGAATCTAATGACAAAATTAGCAATATGTAATATGTGTTATATAGATGAATATACGTGTGCATTTAGAGAATATTATTATAAAGGAACATATATTACAGAAGAAAGTAAAGAAATAAGGAAATTATATTTTACAAAATTACCCAAACATTGTAGTTCAAAAGTAATAAGAAGTTGGAATTAAGCAGGACTAGAGCTAGAATGAAATTCTTACAACGATGGTTTATAGAACTATGTGAAAAACATAAAGAAGAAATAAAAATGGAAAATATATTAGTAAAAAACCTAGCATGTTGCAAAAGTAAAATAGCACCCCAATTTGGATGCACGGATAGATATTATAAAAAGTATAATAAAAAAGGAAACTATAAAAAATATAGATCAAAATATAAGCATAAAAGACCAAGGAGAAACTACTACGTGAAAAACTACAAAACCAAAAGACCATATAAACCAAAGAAGAAACTAACGGAATGTACTTACTATAACTGTGGAAAATTAGGACACATAGCTAAAGAGTGCAATTTACCCAAAAATCCAAAGAAAAAAATATATCAGAGATACTAATAGACAATGAAAAATATATACAAATAGAGTATATAGATTATGAATCGGAAAGCGACGATAGTATATATGAATTATCAGAAAACGAAACAAAAGAAATAGAAAATAATTTAATAATAAAATTAGATAATGAATATGTCACGCCTCAAATCCCAATAAGACGGACAGGCACTCGATGCCCTAAAGGCCCGAGAGAACCAACAAGTGACATGTGCTTACTATGCATGTAACTATGAAAGTTTTGTGACAAGTTCGCTAGGGACGCAGCGATACGAACCGACATAAGTAGACCAAAAACTTATATACAAGACTTGGCCATTGAGGCCACAACTTGTTAAGATGCAACTGAACCATATACATAAGTCTACAAAGCCTCTAAAATGTAGAAACCCTTAGAGTAGGTCGGGACAGACCCCGCCTTATCCCTAACTACGATACAATACCAAAATGAATCTACTAAGGGCTCAGTAAAGCTCCGAAGCAACCTGGAGCTCACCAAAAGTAGTTGAGTGTCGTATGCTCCTACTGAGGAGGTCTACTAGTGGGAGTACCTGTGCCTGCAACATGAAACGTAGCATCCCCCGCGAGGGACGTGAATACGAAAAGTGTACTGAATATGTAAGGCAACTACATATATAAAATAAGAGCTCAAACCAAACCAGGTATCAACGTATAAGTGCATAAATCAGAATAGGAGGCCGCCTCTGTTAACTCTTGTGGGGTCATGTATGTTACATTTTTTTTGTCTTTACCTTTATGTGTGTTAGGATATTTATAAGACATGTGATACGAATGAACAACTGATCAGTGGTAGAAGAGTATGACCCATGCTAGGCATTTTAACCCCTAGGATACGGTCCTCAACATTGCACAAATCGGGATCGGCCCATGCTAGGCTTTCGCCCCTGAGCTGCCACCCTTTTATACCCATTGGGATCGGCCCATGCTAGGCTTTCACCCCTGAGCTGCCACCCATAGTTATACAAATTACTTCACTTAGATTCTTTAATCTTTGAGATTGTTGTTTTGGTGGTCACAATCATTTTTGAGATTTGGAAATACGGAACAGTAGTAGGAGACATGAAAATAATACTTTAGGACAATAGCTACAATATAAGGAGCTATGTAACATTAATGCATTACTTGAGAGCTTGAATGACACAATTGACTTCAATTGACTATAGATTATTGAACGTGTAACTAAGTAATTATGTACACTTAGGAGGGGGGATATTGTTAGCTATTTGGATATCGTACGTTGCCACTATGTTTCCTTTACTAGGAATAGAACTTAGGAAATTCACTTGTTGACATTAATCGCAGGTATCAGATTTCATGCCAAGGAATATGGAATCGAATCGCCTTACATAGCTTATTTTCTGACCAATACCACTGTCACAATTCAGCCTCCCTTCTTGGATGCTAATCTACAGTATAAGTCACAATTAAGTTAATGTCAGCAGCTAATCACATTAAGGCCTTGACGGAAAGTAGGCCCATACAACCCTTGCACCAATGGTGAACCACCACACCCTTCTACTATACATTAATACAGCTTCATACATCCTTTTCCAAGATACCCAAACAGTCCCCAAAAACAATATACATAAGGCAGCCAGTATCAATCCCTAAAAATCTTTCAGCATAATCGGAGAATATTGAATCAAGGATTTATCACCATCCATTTGTTCTTGATAAATATATACAAAATTCTCCTCCCCAAATCTATATTTAAAGAGAGGCAAAAATGGGCAGTAGTCTTACCTTAGTTTCTAGGAATTTATCCTCTCAACTTGTACACCAAGAACTGAAACTCTCCTTCAAACTTTTACTTGAAAATGGGGCAATACTCAAGGACCCAAGGTTTTCTAGGGCTACTGATTGAAGCCAAGAGAGACCAAGAGAGAAACTTAAGAAATCTGAAATTTTTGCAAGTTAAAAACGAAGGAAAAGATCTGATCTTTATCCCTTTAAAAAGGAGGTGTAATGGCTGAATTTCGTTACTAATTTTGGCCAGATATTGTCAAGTAGGTGACCCACCTACTTGGCCTTTTAACTTGGGCTTTTGGGAACTTCAACACTTGTTGGGTCCTACTCCGAATTATCCCTCTATTCATGTCAATTTGGGCCATAATTAATGCAAGTAGGTGGTCCACCTATTTGGACTTTCCACTTGGGCCTTTTTGGACTTAAGACTATTAGGCCTTGGCTGTCCATTTTTCCCTTATCCTTCTACTCAACTTGGGCCAAATTAATGCTTGTAGGTGGTAGTGCCTCTGGCCCAATTACCACTTTACTACCTCTAGTTTAAATACTTCCGTCGAAGCTAACTTGCAGTACACATGCTGAAACGAGCAAGGTGTTACATCACCTTGCGAGCTAGTTTAAACCAACACTAATCATATAAGAAGCACGGTCCCTCACCTATACTATAAGGCTATGTCAAGTATCACGTGAATAGAACTAGCATACGCATAATACAGGTTGTTACATTCATTCCCCTTAAAATCATTCGTCCTTGAATGTTAGCATGGTTATCCAGCCCAAACAAGTTCAAGCCTAAGTTAGTGCTAATATTAATCACATAATACAAATAGACTTATACTTGTCAGCGTCTAGACTAAGCATTTTCATCCTTCTCATGGATCTGAAAGAGAGAAGGATACTTTAATTTCATTGCCTCTTCTGCTTCCCATGTAACTTCTTCTACTTGTTGGTTCCTCCATAATACTTTTACCGAAGCTATTTCTTTATTTCTTAACTTCCTAACTTGTCGATCCAGAATATCAATAGGTACTTCTTCATAAGTGAGATCTCCCGTAACCTGTACATCTTCAATAGGAGTAATATGAGATGGGTTACCTATGCATTTCCGAAGCATCGAGACATGAAACACTGGATGAACTGATGAAAGCTCTTGTGGTAGGTCTAACTCATAGGCTACTTGGCCAACTCTTCGAATAATCTTATATGGCCCTATATAGCGTGGAGTCAATTTTCCTTTTTTACCAAACCTCATTACCCCTTTCATTGGTGACACCTTCAAGAACATCCAATCCCCTATAGAAAATTCTAGTCCTCTCCTTCTAACATCTGCATATGATTTATGTCGACTTTGAGCTGTTTCTAGCCGCTGCTGTATCACTTTGACTTTTTCCATAGCTTGATGAACAAGATCTGGCCCAAATAAGGTGGTTTCACCTTTTTCGAACTAGCCAATTAGGGATCTACATTTTCTGCCATATAAAGCTTCGTAAGGTGCCATTTTAATACTTGAATGGTATGCAAACTCTATCAATGGCAAATGATCATCCCAACTACCTTTGAAGTCCAATATACAAGCTCGCAACATATCCTCGAGTGTTTAATTGTACGCTCTGCCTGACCATCTGTTTGAGGGTGAAAGGTTGTACTTAAATTCACTTGTGTTCCTAAACTCTTTTGAAATGACTTCCAAAAATTTGTACTGAATTGAGCTCCCCTATCAGATATAATAGAGATTGGCACTCCATGTAGATGAACTATCTCTTTAATATACAACCTCGCATATTCCTCAACTGTATAAGTAGTCTTGACTGACAAGAAGTGCGCTGATTTGGTCAGTCTATCAACAATTTAACCATATAGAATCAAACTTCCGAAATGAACGAGGCAAACCAGTGACAAAATCCATATTGATCATATCCCACTTCCAAATTGGAAGTTCTATACACTGCATATAACCTCCGGGCTTTTGGTGCTCTACTTTCACTTGTTGACAATTTGGACATTGAGGCACGAATTCCGCAATGTTCTTCTTCATGTCCCCCCACCAATACATTTCTTTTAAGTCATGATACATTTTAGTTGACCTTGGATGGACAAAATATCTCGAATGATGCGCTTCCATCATAATCCTCTTTCTTAATTCATCTACATTAGGTACACATAATCTGTTTTGACATCCAAGTACTCCCTCTTGCGTAAGCTCAAATGCCTTTGTCATACCCTGTTGTACATTCTGCTTAAGCTTTAATAGAATAGGATCAGTGTACTTCTTCTCTTTCACTTCTACTACTAATGAGGATTCTGCCGCATTTTGCACAATAACCTTTTTGCCAGGAGATTCAAGAAGCCGAACCCCCATAAGTCTTTCCACAGACTGCCCATAGGTGCTTGCCATTATTTTACGACTTAATGCATCAGCTACTATATTTGCTTTCCCGGGATGATACAAGATATCAATGTCATAATCTTTTAATAGCTCCAGCCATCTTCACTGCCTCAGATTTAAGTCCTTTTGGTTAAAGATATATTGCAAACTCTTGTGATCAGTGTATATCAACATGAACTCCATACAAGTAGTGGCGCCATATCTTCAAAGCATTTACAACTGCTGCTAGTTCTAGATCATGAGTTGGATAATTTTTCTCATGTGGCCGCAGCTGCCTTGAGCCGTAAGCTATTACCTTACCATGCTGCATCAAAACACATCCTAGGCCCAGCCCCGAAGCATCACAATAGACTACATACCCTTCTATTCCTTCTGGAAGTACCAATACCGGTGTAGAAGTTAATTTATTCCTTAGCTCTTGGAAGCTTCTTTCACATTCATCACTTCACTAAAACTTGTTTTCTTTGTGTGTTAGCTTTGTTAAGGGTGCAGCAATGGAAGAGAATCCTTCAACGAACCTTCTGTAATAACCTGCCAATCCTACGAAACTACGGATCTCCGTAGGCATTGTAGGTCTTGGCCAGTTTTTCACCGCTTCTATCTTCTGATTATCAACCTTATTCCTTCATCGGATACAACATGACCTAGGAATGCCACGATTTTAACCAGAACTCACATTTAGAGAACTTTGCATACAACTTACGATCACGAAGAATTTGTAACACCTGTCGCAGGTGATTAGCATGCTCCTCTTCCGATCTTGAATACACCAAAATGTCATCTATGAATACTATCACGAACACATCTAAAAATGGCTTGAACACCCTATTCATCAAATCCATAAAAATTGCTGGTGCATTCGTTAGCCCAATGACATGACTACAAACTCAAAATGACCATATCGTGTTCGGAAAGCTGTCTTGGGTATATCTTTGTCTTTGACCCTCACTTGGTGATACCCGACCTCAGGTCAATTTTTGAAAAACACCTAGCACCTTGTAACTGATCAAACAAATCATCAATTCTAGGGAGGGGATATTTGTTCTTAATCGTTACCTTATTCAACTGCGGTAATCGATACACATTCTTAACGAGCCATCTTTCTTGCGTACAAATAAAACTGGTGCTCCCCATGGGGACATACTAGGTCTTATGAATCCTTTTTCTAATAAGTCTTTTAATTGCTCCTTCAACTCCCGTAATTCTGCCGGGGCCATTCTATATGGAGGGATGGAAATAAGTTGAGTATCTGAAATCACATCAATACCAAACTCTATTTCTCGTTCTGGAGGCAAACCCGGAAGATCTTCAGGAAATACATTGGGAAATTCATTTACCACTGGAATGGATTGAAGAGTTGGTGGCTTCGCATCTATATTTCTCACTCTCACTAGATGACATATGTA